>NC_053397.1:37520287-37669002 GCF_905171765.1 Bufo bufo | reverse complement strand
TTGCGCTGTGTGACAGTTATAGGTTTAATCACAGAATGACACTTCTATCAGCACGCTAGCGTGTGTCTTAGGTTTTTCTGAATGACACTATCAATACCTTCAATGTAAGATTTTCTTTTTGGGATAGATTTCAAGTAGGCCTCAAATACCACAAACTAGTTATTTTCAGAATGGCAAATTTGGGAATGCTTTTTCAACCCAGAACAAAAAGTCTGCTTTTACGGTCACTACAAATAACTTGACCAGCTAAAACTGTGCAGATTTGGTTGAATAGAGATGTGAGACCTGTTTTTTTTTGCGCTGTGTGACAGTTATAGGTTTAATCACAGAATGACACTTCTATCAGCACGCTAGCGTGTGTCTTAGGTTTTTCTGAATGACACTATCAATACCTTCAATGTAAGATTTTCTTTTTGGGATAGATTTCAAGTAGGCCTCAAATACCACAAACTAGTTATTTTCAGAATGGCAAATTTGGGAATGCTTTTTCAACCCAGAACAAAAAGTCTGCTTTTACGGTCACTACAAATAACTTGACCAGCTAAAACTGTGCAGATTTGGTTGAATAGAGATGTGAGACCTGTTTTTTTTTGCGCTGTGTGACAGTTATAGGTTTAATCACAGAATGACACTTCTATCAGCACGCTAGCGTGTGTCTTAGGTTTTTCTGAATGACACTATCAATACCTTCAATGTAAGATTTTCTTTTTGGGATAGATTTCAAGTAGGCCTCAAATACCACAAACTAGTTATTTTCAGAATGGCAAATTTGGGAATGCTTTTTCAACCCAGAACAAAAAGTCTGCTTTTACGGTCACTACAAATAACTTGACCAGCTAAAACTGTGCAGATTTGGTTGAATAGAGATGTGAGACCTGTTTTTTTTTGCGCTGTGTGACAGTTATAGGTTTAATCACAGAATGACACTTCTATCAGCACGCTAGCGTGTGTCTTAGGTTTTTCTGAATGACACTATCAATACCTTCAATGTAAGATTTTCTTTTTGGGATAGATTTCAAGTAGGCCTCAAATACCACAAACTAGTTATTTTCAGAATGGCAAATTTGGGAATGCTTTTTCAACCCAGAACAAAAAGTCTGCTTTTACGGTCACTACAAATAACTTGACCAGCTAAAACTGTGCAGATTTGGTTGAATAGAGATGTGAGACCTGTTTTTTTTTGCGCTGTGTGACAGTTATAGGTTTAATCACAGAATGACACTTCTATCAGCACGCTAGCGTGTGTCTTAGGTTTTTCTGAATGACACTATCAATACCTTCAATGTAAGATTTTCTTTTTGGGATAGATTTCAAGTAGGCCTCATATACCACAAACTAGTTATTTTCAGAATGGCAAATTTGGGAATGCTTTTTCAACCCAGAACAAAAAGTCTGCTTTTACGGTCACTACAAATAACTTGACCAGCTAAAACTGTGCAGATTTGGTTGAATAGAGATGTGAGACCTGTTTTTTTTTGCGCTGTGTGACAGTTATAGGTTTAATCACAGAATGACACTTCTATCAGCATGCTAGCGTGTGTCTTAGGTTTTTCTGAATGACACTATCAATACCTTCAATGTAAGATTTTCTTTTTGGGATAGATTTCAAGTAGGCCTCAAATACCACAAACTAGTTATTTTCAGAATGGCAAATTTGGGAATGCTTTTTCAACCCAGAACAAAAAGTCTGCTTTTACGGTCACTACAAATAACTTGACCAGCTAAAACTGTGCAGATTTGGTTGAATAGAGATGTGAGACCTGTTTTTTTTTGCGCTGTGTGACAGTTATAGGTTTGATCACAGAATGACACTTCTATCAGCACGCTAGCGTGTGTCTTAGGTTTTTCTGAATGACACTATCAATACCTTCAATGTAAGATTTTCTTTTTGGGTAAGATTTTAAGTAGGCCTCAAATACCACAAACTAGTTATTTTCAGAATGGCAAATTTGGGAATGCTTTTTCAAACCAGAACAAAAAGTCTGCTTTTACGATCACTACAAATAACTTGACCAGCTAAAACTGTGCAGATTTGGTTAAATAGAGATGTGAGACCTGTTTTTTTTTGCGCTGTGTGACAGTTATAGGTTTAATCACAGAATGACACTTCTATCAGCACGCTAGCATGTGTCTTAGGTTTTTCTGAATGACACTATCAATACCTTCAATGTAAGATTTTCTTTTTGGGATAGATTTCAAGTAGGCCTCAAATACCACAAACTAGTTATTTTCAGAATGGCAAATTTGGGAATGCTTTTTCAACCCAGAACAAAAAGTCTGCTTTTACGGTCACTACAAATAACTTGACCAGCTAAAACTGTGCAGATTTGGTTGAATAGAGATGTGAGACCTGTTTTTTTTTGCGCTGTGTGACAGTTATAGGTTTAATCACAGAATGACATTTCTATCAGCACGCTAGCGTGTGTCTTAGGTTTTTCTGAATGACACTATCAATACCTTCAATGTAAGATTTTCTTTTTGGGATAGATTTCAAGTAGGCCTCAAATACCACAAACTAGTTATTTTCAGAATGGCAAATTTGGGAATGCTTTTTCAACCCAGAACAAAAAGTCTGCTTTTACGGTCACTACAAATAACTTGACCAGCTAAAACTGTGCAGATTTGGTTGAATAGAGATGTGAGACCTGTTTTTTTTTGCGCTGTGTGACAGTTATAGGTTTAATCACAGAATGACACTTCTATCAGCACGCTAGCGTGTGTCTTAGGTTTTTCTGAATGACACTATCAATACCTTCAATGTAAGATTTTCTTTTTGGGATAGATTTCAAGTAGGCCTCATATACCACAAACTAGTTATTTTCAGAATGGCAAATTTGGGAATGCTTTTTCAACCCAGAACAAAAAGTCTGCTTTTACGGTCACTACAAATAACTTGACCAGCTAAAACTGTGCAGATTTGGTTGAATAGAGATGTGAGACCTGTTTTTTTTTGCGCTGTGTGACAGTTATAGGTTTAATCACAGAATGACACTTCTATCAGCATGCTAGCGTGTGTCTTAGGTTTTTCTGAATGACACTATCAATACCTTCAATGTAAGATTTTCTTTTTGGGATAGATTTCAAGTAGGCCTCAAATACCACAAACTAGTTATTTTCAGAATGGCAAATTTGGGAATGCTTTTTCAACCCAGAACAAAAAGTCTGCTTTTACGGTCACTACAAATAACTTGACCAGCTAAAACTGTGCAGATTTGGTTGAATAGAGATGTGAGACCTGTTTTTTTTTGCGCTGTGTGACAGTTATAGGTTTAATCACAGAATGACACTTCTATCAGCACGCTAGCGTGTGTCTTAGGTTTTTCTGAATGACACTATCAATACCTTCAATGTAAGATTTTCTTTTTGGGATAGATTTCAAGTAGGCCTCAAATACCACAAACTAGTTATTTTCAGAATGGCAAATTTGGGAATGCTTTTTCAACCCAGAACAAAAAGTCTGCTTTTACGGTCACTACAAATAACTTGACCAGCTAAAACTGTGCAGATTTGGTTGAATAGAGATGTGAGACCTGTTTTTTTTTGCGCTGTGTGACAGTTATAGGTTTAATCACAGAATGACACTTCTATCAGCACGCTAGCGTGTGTCTTAGGTTTTTCTGAATGACACTATCAATACCTTCAATGTAAGATTTTCTTTTTGGGATAGATTTCAAGTAGGCCTCAAATACCACAAACTAGTTATTTTCAGAATGGCAAATTTGGGAATGCTTTTTCAACCCAGAACAAAAAGTCTGCTTTTACGGTCACTACAAATAACTTGACCAGCTAAAACTGTGCAGATTTGGTTGAATAGAGATGTGAGACCTGTTTTTTTTTGCGCTGTGTGACAGTTATAGGTTTAATCACAGAATGACACTTCTATCAGCACGCTAGCGTGTGTCTTAGGTTTTTCTGAATGACACTATCAATACCTTCAATGTAAGATTTTCTTTTTGGGATAGATTTCAAGTAGGCCTCAAATACCACAAACTAGTTTTTTTCAGAATGGCAAATTTGGGAATGCTTTTTCAACCCAGAACAAAAAGTCTGCTTTTACGGTCACTACAAATAACTTGACCAGCTAAAACTGTGCAGATTTGGTTGAATAGAGATGTGAGACCTGTTTTTTTTTGCGCTGTGTGACAGTTATAGGTTTAATCACAGAATGACACTTCTATCAGCACGCTAGCGTGTGTCTTAGGTTTTTCTGAATGACACTATCAATACCTTCAATGTAAGATTTTCTTTTTGGGATAGATTTCAAGTAGGCCTCAAATACCACAAACTAGTTATTTTCAGAATGGCAAATTTGGGAATGCTTTTTCAACCCAGAACAAAACGTCTGCCTTTTACGATCACTACAAATAACTTGACCAGCTAAAACTGTGCAGATTTGGTTAAATAGAGATGTGAGACCTGTTTTTTTTTGCGCTGTGTGACAGTTATAGGTTTAATCACAGAATGACACTTCTATCAGCACGCTAGCGTGTGTCTTAGGTTTTTCTGAATGACACTATCAATACCTTCAATGTAAGATTTTCTTTTTGGGATAGATTTCAAGTAGGCCTCATATACCACAAACTAGTTATTTTCAGAATGGCAAATTTGGGAATGCTTTTTCAACCCAGAACAAAAAGTCTGCTTTTACGGTTACTACAAATAACTTGACCAGCTAAAACTGTGCAGATTTGGTTGAATAGAGATGTGAGACCTGTTTTTTTTTGCGCTGTGTGACAGTTATAGGTTTAATCACAGAATGACACTTCTATCAGCATGCTAGGAGTGTCTTAGGTTTTTCTGAATGACACTATCAATACCTTCAATGTAAGATTTTCTTTTTGGGATAGATTTCAAGTAGGCCTCAAATACCACAAACTAGTTATTTTCAGAATGGCAAATTTGGGAATGCTTTTTCAACCCAGAACAAAAAGTCTGCTTTTACGGTCACTACAAATAACTTGACCAGCTAAAACTGTGCAGATTTGGTTGAATAGAGATGTGAGACCTGTTTTTTTTTTGCGCTGTGTGACAGTTATAGGTTTAATCACAGAATGACACTTCTATCAGCACGCTAGCGTGTGTCTTAGGTTTTTCTGAATAACACTATCAATACCTTCAATGTAAGATTTTCTTTTTGGGATAGATTTCAAGTAGGCCTCAAATACCACAAACTAGTTATTTTCAGAATGGCAAATTTGGGAATGCTTTTTCAACCCAGAACAAAAAGTCTGCTTTTACGGTCACTACAAATAACTTGACCAGCTAAAACTGTGCAGATTTGGTTGAATAGAGATGTGAGACCTGTTTTTTTTTGCGCTGTGTGACAGTTATAGGTTTAATCACAGAATGACACTTCTATCAGCACGCTAGCGTGTGTCTTAGGTTTTTCTGAATGACACTATCAATACCTTCAATGTAAGATTTTCTTTTTGGGATAGATTTCAAGTAGGCCTCAAATACCACAAACTAGTTTTTTTCAGAATGGCAAATTTGGGAATGCTTTTTCAACCCAGAACAAAAAGTCTGCTTTTACGGTCACTACAAATAACTTGACCAGCTAAAACTGTGCAGATTTGGTTGAATAGAGATGTGAGACCTGTTTTTTTTTGCGCTGTGTGACAGTTATAGGTTTAATCACAGAATGACACTTCTATCAGCACGCTAGCGTGTGTCTTAGGTTTTTCTGAATGACACTATCAATACCTTCAATGTAAGATTTTCTTTTTGGGATAGATTTCAAGTAGGCCTCAAATACCACAAACTAGTTATTTTCAGAATGGCAAATTTGGGAATGCTTTTTCAACCCAGAACAAAAAGTCTGCTTTTACGGTCACTACAAATAACTTGACCAGCTAAAACTGTGCAGATTTGGTTGAATAGAGATGTGAGACCTGTTTTTTTTTGCGCTGTGTGACAGTTATAGGTTTAATCACAGAATGACACTTCTATCAGCACGCTAGCGTGTGTCTTAGGTTTTTCTGAATGACACTATCAATACCTTCAATGTAAGATTTTCTTTTTGGGATAGATTTCAAGTAGGCCTCAAATACCACAAACTAGTTATTTTCAGAATGGCAAATTTGGGAATGCTTTTTCAACCCAGAACAAAAAGTCTGCTTTTACGGTCACTACAAATAACTTGACCAGCTAAAACTGTGCAGATTTGGTTGAATAGAGATGTGAGACCTGTTTTTTTTTGCGCTGTGTGACAGTTATAGGTTTAATCACAGAATGACACTTCTATCAGCACGCTAGCGTGTGTCTTAGGTTTTTCTGAATGACACTATCAATACCTTCAATGTAAGATTTTCTTTTTGGGATAGATTTCAAGTAGGCCTCATATACCACAAACTAGTTATTTTCAGAATGGCAAATTTGGGAATGCTTTTTCAACCCAGAACAAAAAGTCTGCTTTTACGGTCACTACAAATAACTTGACCAGCTAAAACTGTGCAGATTTGGTTGAATAGAGATGTGAGACCTGTTTTTTTTTGCGCTGTGTGACAGTTATAGGTTTAATCACAGAATGACACTTCTATCAGCATGCTAGCGTGTGTCTTAGGTTTTTCTGAATGACACTATCAATACCTTCAATGTAAGATTTTCTTTTTGGGATAGATTTCAAGTAGGCCTCAAATACCACAAACTAGTTATTTTCAGAATGGCAAATTTGGGAATGCTTTTTCAACCCAGAACAAAAAGTCTGCTTTTACGGTCACTACAAATAACTTGACCAGCTAAAACTGTGCAGATTTGGTTGAATAGAGATGTGAGACCTGGTTTTTTTTGCGCTGTGTGACAGTTATAGGTTTAATCACAGAATGACACTTCTATCAGCACGCTAGCGTGTGTCTTAGGTTTTTCTGAATGACACTATCAATACCTTCAATGTAAGATTTTCTTTTTGGGATAGATTTCAAGTAGGCCTCAAATACCACAAACTAGTTATTTTCAGAATGGCAAATTTGGGAATGCTTTTTCAACCCAGAACAAAAAGTCTGCTTTTACGGTCACTACAAATAACTTGACCAGCTAAAACTGTGCAGATTTGGTTGAATAGAGATGTGAGACCTGTTTTTTTTTGCGCTGTGTGACAGTTATAGGTTTAATCACAGAATGACACTTCTATCAGCACGCTAGCGTGTGTCTTAGGTTTTTCTGAATGACACTATCAATACCTTCAATGTAAGATTTTCTTTTTGGGATAGATTTCAAGTAGGCCTCAAATACCACAAACTAGTTATTTTCAGAATGGCAAATTTGGGAATGCTTTTTCAACCCAGAACAAAAAGTCTGCTTTTACGGTCACTACAAATAACTTGACCAGCTAAAACTGTGCAGATTTGGTTGAATAGAGATGTGAGACCTGTTTTTTTTTGCGCTGTGTGACAGTTATAGGTTTAATCACAGAATGACACTTCTATCAGCACGCTAGCGTGTGTCTTAGGTTTTTCTGAATGACACTATCAATACCTTCAATGTAAGATTTTCTTTTTGGGATAGATTTCAAGTAGGCCTCAAATACCACAAACTAGTTTTTTTCAGAATGGCAAATTTGGGAATGCTTTTTCAACCCAGAACAAAAAGTCTGCTTTTACGGTCACTACAAATAACTTGACCAGCTAAAACTGTGCAGATTTGGTTGAATAGAGATGTGAGACCTGTTTTTTTTTGCGCTGTGTGACAGTTATAGGTTTAATCACAGAATGACACTTCTATCAGCACGCTAGCGTGTGTCTTAGGTTTTTCTGAATGACACTATCAATACCTTCAATGTAAGATTTTCTTTTTGGGATAGATTTCAAGTAGGCCTCATATACCACAAACTAGTTATTTTCAGAATGGCAAATTTGGGAATGCTTTTTCAACCCAGAACAAAAAGTCTGCTTTTACGGTCACTACAAATAACTTGACCAGCTAAAACTGTGCAGATTTGGTTGAATAGAGATGTGAGACCTGTTTTTTTTTGCGCTGTGTGACAGTTATAGGTTTAATCACAGAATGACACTTCTATCAGCATGCTAGCGTGTGTCTTAGGTTTTTCTGAATGACACTATCAATACCTTCAATGTAAGATTTTCTTTTTGGGATAGATTTCAAGTAGGCCTCAAATACCACAAACTAGTTATTTTCAGAATGGCAAATTTGGGAATGCTTATTCAACCCAGAACGAAAAGTCTGCTTTTACGGTCACTACAAATAACTTGACCAGCTAAAACTGTGCAGATTTGGTTGAATAGAGATGTGAGACCTGTTTTTTTTTGCGCTGTGTGACAGTTATAGGTTTAATCACAGAATGACACTTCTATCAGCACGCTAGCGTGTGTCTTAGGTTTTTCTGAATGACACTATCAATACCTTCAATGTAAGATTTTCTTTTTGGGATAGATTTCAAGTAGGCCTCAAATACCACAAACTAGTTATTTTCAGAATGGCAAATTTGGGAATGCTTTTTCAACCCAGAACAAAAAGTCTGCTTTTACGGTCACTACAAATAACTTGACCAGCTAAAACTGTGCAGATTTGGTTGAATAGAAATGTCAGGTCTATTTTTTAGGCGCTGGGTGACAGGCTCAACTTGCCCCTGATGTAATATATGGCCAAAAAATAACCACACTGTTGTTGGTAAATGCACTTGGGTGACACAGGCTCAGCCTGCAGCTGATGTAGTTTATGGCCAAAAAATAACCAGACTGTTGATGGTTAAATGCACTTCGGTGACACAGGCTCAGCCTGCAGCTGATGTAGGATATAGCACAAAATAACCACACTATCGATGGTTAAATACACTTGGTGATAGCTCGTGCTGGCGCACCACAAGTCACAAAATGGCCGCCGATCACCCCAGAAATAAAGTGATCTAAAAACGCTCTGGGCAGCCTCAAAAAAGTGAGTCAATAATAGCACTTCAATGATCCACAGCTGCAGATCGATCACAGAATGAAGTCTTTTGGAGGAGTTAATCTGCCTAATCTCGCCGTAACGTCGCAGCTGCAACCTCTCCCTATACTGATCATAGCAGAGTGACGTGCGGCGCTACGTGACTCCAGCTTAAATAGAGGCTGGGTCACATGGTGCACTGGCCAATCACAGCCATGCCAATAGTAGGCATGGCTGTGATGGCCTCTTGGGCCAAGTAGTATGACGCTTGTTGATTGGCTGCTTTGCAGCCTTTCAAAAAGCGCCAAGAAAGCGCCGAACACCGAACCCGAACCCGGACTTTTACGAAAATGTTCGGGTTCGGGTCCGTGTCACGGACACCCCAAAATTCGGTACGAACCCGAACTATACAGTTCGGGTTCGCTCATCCCTAGTTGTCAATAGTTGACACACTCATGACATAAATTTTATTCCTCTATGCGTCAATCTTGGTGTAGTGATGACTGTGCTCGTGCGCACGTTCGGGAGATTGCAGACGATGGCGGTTTTACAAAGCTTATGGTCGTGCTGATGTAGTTCAGTGACAGTTAAGTGACCCAGAAAACAATGATTCTGCAGTGTGAGCCCATTGTTGGCCTAGTAGGCTTTAATGATCACCTTAGATGATCACAAAGAAAATTAATGTTTTTTCTATGAAAAATTATCCAGCCGATCGCTTCTGGTCTCTTCACAATGAAGCAACGACCTTATCATCTGGGGTGTGCCAACATTGCCAACACCACTCATAGAGGTGATCGCTTCATTCTGATATGCAAGCCCCTTCACTGTGATATGCAAGCCCCTTCATCACAACAAGGTAACGATCACGAAGGGGAATTGACACATGTAAGTGCCTTTTTTTGTTTGTTTTGTTTTTGCAGCCACAGTGAAGCACCAGAGGCCAGAAAAATTAGGCATGTACACATGCCTGAAAAATTAGGTATTTTTGCAGCCGCAGCGGTCAGAAAAATTGATGTTTGTTTCCCAGGCAGAAAGTGTACTAAAACATTGCGGCTTGAACCCTAGTTGGTGGCGGATAAGTCACGCAAGTCATCCGGCATTCAGAGATAAAATACAGCAGCGTGTGGACCATTTTTAGCCCATGGCAGCTCATCTCATCAGGCCTTTTTTAGTCGAATGTATCACCCACTGTCAGTCCCTTCAGGATCCATCCCTCATTCATCTTAAAGGTGAGGTAATCTATAGACTTTTTTGACCTAGGCGACTTCTCTTCTCAGTGACAATACCTCCTGCTGCGCTGAAGGTTTTTTCTGACAGGACACTTGAAGCGGGGCAGGCCAGAAGTTCTATCGCAAATTGGGATAGCTCAGGCCACAGGTCAAGCCTGCACACCCAGTAGTCAAGGGGTTCATCGCTCCTCACAGTGTTGATATCTGCAGTTAAGGCGAGGTAGTCTGCTACCTGTCGGTCGAGTCGTTCTCTGAGGGTGGACCCCAAAGGGCTGTGGCGATGCGTAGAACTTAAAAAGCTCTGCATGTCCTCCATCAACAACACGTCTGTAAAGAGTCCTGTCCTTGCCGGCGTGGTCGTGGTAGGAGGAGGATTACTTTCACCTCTTCCCCTGTTAGATTCCCATTGTGCTGTAACATCACCCTTATACGCTGTGTAAAGCATACTTTTTAACTTGATTTGAAACTGCGGCATCCTTTCTGACTTCCGGTAATTCGGTAACATTTCAGCCACTTTCTGCTTATACCGGGGGTCTAGTAGCGTGGCCACCCAGTACAGGTCGTTCTCCTTCAGCCTTTTTATACGGGGGTCTCTCAACAGGCATGACAGCATTAAAGACCCCATTTGCACAAGGTTGGATGCCGAGCTACTCATGTTCCTCGTCCTCACTGATCTCATTGAAGGTCTGATTCTCTGCTGACATGAAGCCTGAATCTCTGTTACGGGACCTCTCTCCTCTGCCTGGGTGCCTGGGCCTAAATATGTGACAGTGGCCTGTTCCAGTGGTGGGTGACGTGAAGCCTGATTCTCTGCTATGACATGAAGACTGATTCTGTGCTGACATGAAGCCAGATTCTCTGTTACGGGACCTCTCTCCTCTGTCTGGGTGCCTGGGCCTAAATATGTGACAGTGGCCTGTTCCAGTGGTGGGTGACGTGAAGCCTGATTCTCTGCTATGACATGAAGACTGATTCTCTGCTGACATGAAGCCTGAATCTCTGTTATGGGACCTCTCTCCTCTGCCTGGGTGCCTGGGCCTAAATATGTGACAGTGGCCTGTTCCAGTGGTGGGTGACGTGAAGCCTGATTCTCTGCTATGACATGAAGACTGATTCTCTGCTGACATGAAGCTTGAATCTCTGTTATGGGACCTCTCTCCTCTGCCTGGGTGCCTGTGCCTAAATATGTGACAGTGGCCTGTTCCAGTGGTGGGTGACGTGAAGCCTGATTCTCTGCTATGACATGCAGACTGATTCTCTGCTGACATGAAGCCAGATTCTCTGTTACGGGACCTCTCTCCTCTGCCTGGGCCTAAATATCTGACAATGGACTGTTCCAGTGTTGGGTGACGTAAAGCCTGATTCTCTGCTATGACATGCAGACTGATTCTCTGCTGACATGAAGCCAGATTCTCTGTTACGGGACCTCTCTCATCTGCCTGGGTGCCGGGGCCTAAATATATGACAATGGACTGTTACAGTGGTGGGTGATGTGAAGCCAGATTCTCTGCTATGGCATGAAGACTGATTCTCTGCTGACGTGAAGCCAGATTCTCTGCTATGGGACCTCTCTCCAATTGATATTGGTTTATTTTTATATATTTTATTTTTATTTTTATTTATTTCCCTATCCACATTTGTTTGCAGGGGATTTACCTACATGTTGCTGCCTTTAGCTCTTTCCTGGGCTGTTTTACGGATCCCGAACCCGAACATTTCCGGGAAGTTCGGCCGAACTTCTCGAACCCGAACATCCAGGTGTTCGCTCAACTCTAATGGTGACCACAACTCTTCCGCTTCACGCTCATCTACGGCCTGATCCAGCACTCTTCGCAGGGCACGCTCCAGGAAGAAAACAAATGGGATGAGGTCGCTGATGGCGCCTTCGGTGCGACTGACTAGGTTTGTCACCTCCTCAAGGACGCATGAGCCTACAGGCATTGCGCATGAGCGTCCAGTAAAGTGGTGGTGTGGAGGTTAGCTTTACAAACGGTAGGCAGTGGGCAGGATAGGATGCAACATTTATTGGAAAAAACACAACTCAAATTTGTTCCAACAGGATGGCTTGGCTTCAGCCCATCAAAGTTCAGTCACATAAAGCACTTATCTTCAGCCCTCATGTGTCATATAACAGTTCAAAGTTTAAACAGGCAAAAATACAGGAGTCACCTTTGTGCAGAATCTAGAAAGGCCGGACGCTGGAGGGAGGCCCTGCTTGAGGGGTTTTGGGCGTCGGGGCCGGGGGGTGGATAAGAAGGGGTTAAGTGAAGGGAGGTGGACGGAGTGGCGCGTGGAAGTTTAAGAGCGGGCGTGGCAAGCAGAACGGCGCCATTTTGGGAGAAGGGGAGCAGGAGAGCGGACATCTCGGCATCCTCTCCAGCTCCACAGCTTACCATGTCAAGTGTAGAGGAGGTCCTGTCGAGGCTGCGGGCGGCGGCGGAGGCCCGTGGTCCGGGCTGGCTTGAAGACCAGGTAGCCGGCTTGCTGCAGGGGGAGGCAGCGAGTGCAGTCTGCCCGCCGTTATGTGAAAAACGGCCGCGGCGGGCTAGGCCGCCGGCGTGCCTGATCGAGGAGGACACCCCCAGAGTCCAGCGCCGTGTTAGGATCCCCTCTGGGGACCCTCCGGGCCGTGGGGGACACTCTCAACCCTTCCCTAAGTCCTCACGGCTCGGGAGGAATCCACAAGGCCGGCGGGATTCAGTGAAGGGAGGGGGCGACTGTACGTGGTGAGGAGGATAGGCCGAGGGTCGACGACGCGGCGAGGGGTGAGGTATATGTGTGCTTTGATGGCCCGTTGGGGGCGCATTTAAAGCAGGAAGTGAGGAGCGGATTTGGAAGGGGGAGTACGTGTATATTTTTTCACTTCTCCCGTTGGAACGCTTTAATTTGGATGTTGTTCGGAAGGATTTGGGAAAGAAGGAGGAGGAGGAGAAGAGACGGTATAGGTTGATCCCCCGTACTTTTAGTAATTGGCTTCAGGCGTTTGCTATTTTGGCGAGTGTGATTGGGGAGAAGGCGCCGGATAGGGATGAGCGAACACGAACTGTATAGTTCGGGTTCGTACCGAATTTTGGGGTGTCCGTGACACGGACCCGAACCCGAACATTTTCGGAAAAGTCCAGGTTCGGGTTCGATGTTCGGCGCTTTCTTGGCGCTTTTTGAAAGGCTGCAAAGCAGCCAATCAACAAGCGTCATACTACTTGCCCCAAGAGGCCATCACAGCCATGCCTACTATTGGCATGGCTGTGATTGGCCAGTGCAGCATGTGACCCAGCCTCTATTTAAGCTGGAGTCACGTAGCGCCGCACGTCACTCTGCTCTGATCAGTGTAGGGAGAGGTTGCAGCTGCTGTTAGGACCAGATTAGACAGTGATTAACTCTGCAAAAACACTTAATTCAGTGATCGATCTACAGCTGTGGATCATTGAACTGCTGCTATTTAATTGCTCACTGTTTTTAGGCTGCCCAGAGCGTTTTTATGTCACTTTTTTCTTGGGTGATCGGCGGCCACTTTGTGTCTTGTGGTGCGCCAGCACAAGCTGCCACCAAGTCCATTTAACCATCAATAGTGTGGTTATTTTTTTGCTATATCCTACATCAGGTGCTTGGCTGTGCTTGCTATTTTATTGAGGGGTAAAATACAATTGCCAAAATAGCAGTACCCTAAATCTGGTGTTTCAGCTGTGGCTAGCCAATTGTAATACTGTCTGCTGTCTGCCTAAGCACAGTTTTTGTTCTGGGTTGAATACAATTCCCAACTTAGCAATTCCCTAAATAATTTTTTTCTGCTGTATCAGGCCAAGTTTAAATCGATCCATAAAAGGGTATATTAGATTTAGGTGCGGATAGTGTCATCCTCAATAACTTCACACGCTACCGTGCATTTCCAAGTTTAATTCTGTCCGTAAACGTATACCTGTCACCCAGCGCCTGAATAATAGGCCTAAAATTAATATTCACCTAAATCTGTGTTTATTGCTGAGGCTGGTCAATTCATTTAGTGTCCGCCAAAGCACAGTTTTTCTTCTGGGTTGAAATACAATTCCCAACTTAGCAATTCCCTAAATCAGTGGTTTCTGCTCTATCAGGCCTACTTTAAATCTATCCATAAAAGGGTATATTAGATTGAAGGTGCGGATAGGGTCATTCTCAATAACTTCACACGCTACCGTGCATTTCCAAGTCTAATTCTGTCCGTAAACGTATACCTGTCACCCAGCGCCTAAATAATAGGCCTAAAATTTATATTCAGCTAAATCTGTTGATACTGCTGTGGCTGGTCAATCTATTTAGTGTCTGCCAAAGCACAGTTTTTGTTCTGGGTTGAAATACAATTCCCAACTTAGAGCAGAAACCACAAATTTAGGGAATTACTATCAGGCCAAGGTTAAATCTATCCATAAAAGTGTATATTAGATTGAAGGTGCGGATAGTGTCATCCTCAATAACTTCACACGCTACCGTGCATCTCCAAGTTTAATTCTGTCCGTAAACGTATACCTGTCACCCAGCGCCTAAATAATAGGCCTAAAATTTATATTCAGCTAAATCTGTGTTTATTGCTAAAGCTGCTCAATTCATTTAGTGTCCGCCAAAGCACAGTTTTTGTTCTGGGTTGAATACAATTCCCAACTTAGCAATTCCCTAAATAATTTTTTTCTGCTGTATCAGGCCAAGTTTAAATCGATCCATAAAAGGGTATATTAGATTTAAGGTGCGGATAGTGTCATCCTCAATAACTTCACACGCTACAGTGCATTTCCAAGTTTAATTCTGTCCATAAACGTATACCTGTCACCCAGCGCCTAAATAATAGGCCTAAAATTTATATTCAGCTAAATCTGTGTTTATTGCTGAGGCTGGTCAATTCATTTAGTGTCCGCCAAAGCACAGTTTTTGTTCTGGGTTGAATACAATTCTCAACTTAGCAATTCCCTAAATAATTTTTTTCTGCTGTATCAGGCCAAGTTTAAATCGATCCATGAAAGGGTATATTAGATTGAAGGTGCGGATAGGGTCATTCTCAACTATTTATATTCAGTTAAATCTGTTGTTACTGTTGTGCCTGTATTAGTGTAATACGGTACCTAAATAGATAGCCAGATTGTGTTAGGTTCCTGTAAAAAAAAGGCCTGAATTTGAATTCAATACACTGGGCCAAATAATTTTTTTCTTATTGTGGTGAACGGTAACAATGAGGAAAACATCTAGTAAGGGACGCCGACATGGTCGTGGTGGTGTTAGTGGACCCTCTGGTGCTGGGTGAGGACGTGGCCGTTCTGCCACAGCCACACGTCCAAGTGAACCAACTACCTCAGGTCCCAGTAGCCAGCAGAATTTACAATGATATTTGGTGGGGCCCAATGCCGTTCTAAGGATGGTAAGGCCTGAGCAGGTACAGGCATTAGTCAATTGGGTGGCTGACAGTGGATCCAGCACGTTCACATTATCTCCCACCCAGTCTTCTGCAGAAAGCGCACAGATGGCGCATGAAAACCAAGCCCATCAGTCTGTCACATCACCCCCATGCATATCAGGGAAACTGTCTGAGCCTCAAGTTATGCAGCAGTCTCTTATGCTGTTTGAAGACTCTGCTGCCAGGGTTTCCCAAGGGCATCCACCTAGCCCTTCCCCAGGGGTGGAAGAGATAGAATGCACTAACGCACAACCACTTATGTTTCCTAATGATGAGGACATGGGAATACCACCTCAGCACGTCTCTGATGATGACGAAACACAGGTGCCAACTGCTGCGTCTTTCTGCAGTGTGCAGACTGAACAGGAGGTCAGGGAGGAAGACTGGGTGGAAGACGATGCAGGGGACGATGAGGTCCGAGACCCCACATGGAATGAAGGTCGTGCCACTGACTTTCAGAATTCGGAGGAAGAGGCAGTGGTGAGACCGAGCCAACAGCGTAGCAAAAGAGGGAGCAGTGGGCAAAATCAGAACACCCGCCGCCAAGAGAGTCCGTCTGCTATTGGCCACAGCCATCTGGGACCCAGCACCCCAAAGGCAGCTTCAAGGAGTTCCCTGGCGTGGCAGTTCTTCAAACAATGTGCTGACGACAAGACCCGAGTGGTTTGCACGCTGTGCCATCAGAGCCTGAAGCGAGGCATTAACGTTCTGAACCTTAGCACAACCTGCATGACCAGGCACCTGCATGCAAAGCATGAACTGCAGTGGAGTAAACACCTTAAAAACAAGGAACTCACTCAGGCTCCCCCTGCTACCTCTTCTGCTGCTGCCGCCTCGGCCTCTTCCTCCGCCTCTGGAGGAACGTTGTCACCTGCCGCCCAGCAAACAGAGGATGTACCACCAACACCACCACCACCTCCGTCACCAAGCATCTCAACCATGTCACACGGCAGCGTTCAGCTCTCCATCTCACAAACATTTGAGAGAAAGCGTAAATTCCCACCTAGCCACCCTCGATCCCTGGCCCTGAATGCCAGCATTTCTAAACTACTGGCCTATGAAATGCTGTCATTCAGGCTGGTAGACACAGACAGCTTCAAACAGCTCATGTCGCTTGCTGTCCCACAGTATGTTGTTCCCAGCCGCCACTACTTCTCCAAGAGAGCCGTGCCTTCCCTGCACAACCAAGTATCCGATAAAATCAAGTGTGCACTGCGCAACGCCATCTGTGGCAAGGTCCACCTAACCACAGATACGTTGACCAGTAAGCACGGCCAGGGACGCTATATCTCCCTAACTGCACACTGGGTAAATGTAGTGGCGGCTGGGCCCCAGGCGAAGAGCTGTTTGGCGCACGTCCTTCCGCCGCCAAGGATCTCAGGGCAACATTCTTTGCCTCCTGTTGCCTCCTCCTCCTACTCTGCTTCCTCCTCCTCTTCTTCCACCTGCTCATCCAGTCAGCCACACACCTTCACCACCAACTTCAGCACAGCCCGGGGTAAACGTCAGCAGGCCATTCTGAAACTCATATGTTTGGGGGACAGGCCCCACACCGCACAGGAGTTGTGGCGGGGTATAGAACAACAGACCAACGAGTGGTTGCTGCCGGTGAGCCTCAAGCCTGGCCTGGTGGTGTGCGATAATGGGCGAAATCTCGTTGCAGCACTGGGACTAGCCGGTTTGACGCACATCCCTTGCCTGGCGCATGTGCTGAATTTGGTGGTGCAGAAGTTCATTCACAACTACCCCGACATGTCAGAGCTGCTGCATAAAGTGTGGGCCGTCTGTGCGCGCTTCCGGCGTTCACATCCTGCCGCTGCTCGCCTGTCTGCGCTACAGAGTAACTTCGGCCTTCCCGCTCACCGCCTCATATGCGACGTGCCCACCAGGTGGAACTCCACGTTGCACATGCTGGACAGATTGTGCGGGCAGCAGCAGGCCATAGTGGAGTTTCAGCTGAAGCACGCACGGGTCAGTCGCACTGTGGAACAGCACCACTTTACCACCAATGACTGGGCCTCCATGCGAGACCTGTGTGCCCTGTTGCGCTGTTTCGAGTACTCCACCAACATGGCCAGTGGCGATGACGCCGTTATCAGCGTTACAATAGCACTTCTATGTCTCCTTGAGAAAACACTTAGGGCGATGATGGAAGAGGAGGTGGCCCAGGAGGAGGAGGAGGAGGAAGAGGGGTCATTTTTAGCACTTTCAGGCCAGTCTCTTCGAAGTGACTCAGAGGGAGGTTTTTTGCAACAGCAGAGGCCAGGTACAAATGTGGCCAGCCAGGGCCCACTACTGGAGGACGAGGAGGACGAGGATGAGGAGGAGGAGGATGAGGATGAAGCATGTTCACAGCGGGGTGGCACCCAACGCAGTTCGGGCCCATCACTGGTGCGTGCCTGGGGGGAAACGCAGGACGATGACTATACGCCTCCCACAGAGGACAGCTTGTCCTTACCTCTGGGCAGCCTGGCTGTCACGACTGTGACTGATCCAGACAGGTCTGGGAGGAGAAGGTCGCAGCGACTTGCTACTCGCGATAGCTTGTGAGTTTGCTCCGTGGTTCAGGGTATGTCATCTGGGTTTTGCCTTGTGAACCTTTTTGTCCTGACTGGAAGTTTGTAGGCATCCTTCTCAGGTGAGTCCTGTCTGCCACTCCCAGCTACTATATTAGTTTCACTTTCACTTGCAGTCATTGCCAGATATAGTCCTTACTTCCAGTGCTACTCTGACCTTGGAAGGAGATCGTTTGATGGTGTTGCTGTGGAGCTCTTGTCTGGCGTGGACTGTCGTGTTTGGGATCGCCTTCTCTGCTCGTGACTGGATAAGTCTATCTCTGCTGTTGTTTGTTTGTTGCTGTCTTCCCCTGTTGTTTTCCTAGACGTGAGTGATGGTGACTAGCGCTCCCATCGGCCTTTCCCCAGTCCTGTCTTGTTAGGGCGACTGAGGGTTTAGGCATCCTGCTCGCCGCACGGGTTCACACCCCGTCTAGGGTATCAGGGCAGACAGGTGCCAGCTTAGGGTTAGTCAGGGGTGGCCATTCTATTTCCCATCCGTAGATAAGGGTCCCCCTTCCCCTCCGTCTGTTGCGACACGGCTGCTGCTGGATAGCGGTCGTGACAGTATATCTGGCCTTTTAAAAAAAAAAAAAAAAAAAAAAGAAGTGACATTTCTTTTTTTTTTTTTTCTTTGTTGCTTGATGTTTTGCTTTGTATTTTGTCTGTTCCACTATGGATCCGGTTTCGGTTTTGGCGAAACAATTACAGGGGTTATCCCTTGAAGTGGCAGGATTAAAAGCAACAGTGCTGCAGCAGCAATCCTTGGGTTCCACCGTTGCTACGGGAAACCAAGGTACTCCTGAGCCAAAAGTGGCTTTACCTGATAGGTTCTCTGGAGGGAGAGACCAATTTGTAACCTTCAGAGAAGCTTGCAAATTGTTCTTCAGGTTACGCCCTAGATCCTCCGGCGGTGAGGAACAACGGGTGGGCATTGTAATCTCTCTCCTGCAAGGAGATCCGCAGGCTTGGGCTTTCTCCCTACCATCAGACTCTCCGGCCTTACGATCAGTGGAGGAGTTTTTGGAAGCCCTGGGTCTCGTATATGATGACCCGGACAGGGTCTCACTGGCTGAGTCTAAGCTACGTAGACTTCGGCAAGAGAACCGGTCTGCTGAACTATATTGTTCCGAATTCCATAGGTGGGCTACTGATACGTTATGGAACGACTCGGCCCTTAGGAGTCAGTTCTGCCAGGGGTTGTCTGAAAAATTAAAAGACGCGCTGGCGGTATACGAGGTCCCTGGGTCTCTTGAGGCTGCTATGTCTCTGTCCATAAGAATCGAGAGACGACTCAGGGAGAGACTATTAAATTTTACAGAGGCCTCTATAGGGCAGGGATCGGTCTGTTATGGTCCAGTCGAACCAATGCAAATAGGGGGCGCCACTAGACGGGTGAATCCTCCTAAGTTCCGCCGTAGGTCAGAGGTTTGTTTTCGTTGTGGGGGGAGGGGTCATTTTGTAAAGGTTTGTCCCTCAGAACCCAAGAGACCACAAACAAAGGAGCCGCCGGAAAAACTAGAGTACCCAGATTGTGCGGAGGAGAACAGTCTGGGCGTATTCGTTTCCTCCATACGCATGTCTCAGTTTTTGTTGTCCGCTACCGTTGGGGCGGGCAATAAAACTGAGATCTGTTCCGTCTTTTTGGACAGTGGGGCGGGGGTCAACTTGGTGGATTCACGGTTTGCTCAGGCTCTGGGTTTTACTCCGGAACCGGTATGCAGAACTATTCCTGTGTTTGCCATCGACTCCTCCCCTCTTACTCAGAGGGAGTTAACTCAGATCATCCATAATATCCATCTGCAGGTAGGGGACCTCCATAAAGAGCATATCTCTTGTTATGTCCTGGACGGTCTTCCGGCTCCTATGGTATTGGGGCTTCCCTGGCTGGTGACTCACAATCCAGTGGTGAATTGGCAGGCCGGGGAGATTGTGGAGTGGAGTGAACATTGTAAGGACTACTGCTTGAGTAGTAGGTGCTCTACACTCTCTGTAACATCTTTACCTGCCTTTCTGACAGATTTTATGGATGTGTTCTCTGAGAAGGGTTGTCAGGGGTTACCACCTCATCGTCCATATGATTGCCCGATTAATCTATTACCTGGGGCAAAACTACCTAAAACCCGGTTATACAATCTTTCCGGCCCGGAGAGGAAGGCTATGAAAGATTATATTTCGGAGAGTTTGGCTAAGGGACACATCAGACCCTCTTCTTCACCTGTGGCTGCAGGGTTCTTTTTCGTTAA
This sequence comes from Bufo bufo, assembly GCF_905171765.1. NCBI lineage: Eukaryota > Metazoa > Chordata > Amphibia > Anura > Bufonidae > Bufo > Bufo bufo. Next base: position 37,648,676 of record NC_053397.1, on the reverse strand, counting down.
AAAGAAAGATGGGGCCTACGTCCTTGCCTGGATTTACGGGAATTAAACCGGATAACTATCCAAGATCCCTATCCTCTTCCTCTCATTCCCGACCTCTTTAATCAGGTTGCTGGTGCTAAATGGTTCTCCAAAATGGATCTCAGAGGAGCCTATAACCTGGTTCGCATCAAAGAGGGGGATGAGTGGAAGACGGCTTTTAATACTCCGGAAGGGCATTATGAAAATCTGGTCATGCCATTTAGTCTTACTAATGCGCCTGCGGTATTCCAACATTTTGTCAACGATATTTTTAGTCACCTTATCGGGAGATTTGTTGTGATATATCTTGATGACATCCTGGTCTATTCCCCGGATCTGGATACACATAAGATCCATGTGAGACAAGTGCTGCAGATATTAAGGGCCAACAAATTGTTTGCTAAGTTAGAAAAATGTGTGTTCGCCGTAAAAGAACTGCCATTTCTGGGGTATGTGTTGTCAGATTCAGGTTTCCGCATGGATCCAGAGAAAGTCCGGGCGATTATAGACTGGGATCTGCCTGAGAACCTGAAGGCATTGCAACGCTTCCTGGGGTTTGCCAATTTTTATAGAAAGTTTATAAAAAACTATTCCTTGGTGGTCAAACCACTGACGGACATGACCCGAAAGGGATCCGATTTTTCCAAATGGTCACATGCAGCCAAAACTGCCTTTGCATCACTGAAGGAGAGATTCACCTCGGCCCCTATTCTCGTACAGCCAGATGTCTCGCTTCCTTTTATTGTAGAGGTTGACGCATCAGAGGTGGGGGTGGGAGCGGTACTATCTCAGGGCCCGTCCCCTGGTGAATGGCGTCCGTGTGCTTTCTTTTCGAAGAAATTGTCTACTGCAGAAAGGAACTATTGGCAACAGGGAACTTTTGGCTATTAAGTTGGCTTTTGAGGAGTGGCGTCATTTTTTGGAGGGGGCGGTTCATCCCGTCACGGTGATTACTGATCACAAAAACGTATTATATCTGGAGTCTGCTAAACGTCTCACCCCTAGACAGGCTCGGTGGTCGTTATTTTTTACTAGGTTTAATTTTGTAATAACCTATCGCCCGGGGGCAAAAAATACTAAGGCGGATGCATTGTCTCGAAGTTTTCCTGGAGGGGGTGATGTTGAGGTACTAGAGCCCATTTTGCAAAAGGGGGTGGTGGTCTCTGCATTACACTCAGGTTTGGAGGGGAGGGTGTTGGAAGCTCAGGGGGACGCCCGGCCTCCTGCCCCTCGGGTAAACTGTTTGTGCCAGAAAATTTACGACTGGAGATACTAAAAGAACACCATAACTCCACATTGGCAGGACACCCAGGTAGTAGGGCAACCGCTGAGTTAGTGTCTCGTCGGTTCTGGTGGCCTAAATGGCGCCAGGAGGTGTTGAATTTTGTGTCTGCATGTGCTACCTGTGCTCGTTCTAAGGTAGATCATACTCGTCCGGCAGGGCGTCTTTTACCTCTGGCCATCCCCAACAGGCCTTGGACGCACCTGTCAATGGATTTCATTACGGATCTACCAGTATCAGCGGGGAAGACTGTTATTCTTGTAGTTGTTGACAGATTCAGTAAAATGGTGCACTTTATTGCTCTTGCCGCATTGCCTAATGCTAATACACTGGCTCAGGTTTTTATTGACCACATCGTGAAGCTTCACAGGGTCCCTTCCGATATTGTTTCGGATCGTGGTACCCAATTCGTTTCTAAATTTTGGAAAGCTTTTTGTTCTTGTTTAGGGGTTCATCTGTCGTTTTCTTCATCTTTCCATCCACAGTCCAACGGTCAGACTGAACGTACCAATCAGAACCTAGAGACATATTTGAGATGCTTTGTTTCCGAAAATCAGGAGGAATGGTCATCTTATTTACCGTTAGCCGAGTTTGCCATTAATAATCGTCGTCAAGAATCCACCGATAAGTCACCATTTTTTGGTGCGTATGGTTTCCATCCTCAGTTTTGTACGTTTAGTGAGGGGGGGCCGTCTGGGATTCCCGAGGAGGAACGATTTGCGTCTTCACTTTCTTCAGTGTGGCAGAGTGTGCAAGAAAGTTTGAAGAGAATTGGTGGTAGATACAAACGTGCGGCTGATAGGAAGCGCTCTGAAGGTCCGGACCTTGGGGTGAATGACTTGGTGTGGTTGTCTACCAGAAGTATCAAGTTGAAGGTTCCCTCGTGGAAATTAGGTCCGAGATTTATTGGTCCTTATAGGATAATTAAGATCATTAACCCGGTGGCTTTTCGTCTGGAGCTACCTCAGACTCTAAGGATCCATAATGTCTTCCACAGATCTCTGCTTAAGAGATATGTAGAACCTCCTGAACCATTGCCACTACCACCTCCACCGGTGGTTGTTGATGGCAGTCTTGAGTTTCAGGTAGAAAAGATTGTTGATTCACGATATGTTCGCCGCTCTCTTCAGTACCTGGTGCACTGGAAAGGTTATGGTTCCGAAGAGAGAATGTGGGTTCCAGCATCAGAGATAAAAGCGGACAGACTCATTCGGGCTTTTCATAGCTCCCATCCGGAGAGGCCTGGTCTTGAGGGTCCAGAGGCCCCTCGTAGAAAGGGGGGTACTGTCACGACTGTGACTGATCCAGACAGGTCTGGGAGGAGAAGGTCGCAGCGACTTGCTACTCGCGATAGCTTGTGAGTTTGCTCCGTGGTTCAGGGTATGTCATCTGGGTTTTGCCTTGTGAACCTTTTTGACCTGACTGGGAGTTTGTAGGCATCCTTCTCAGGAGAGTCCTGTCTGCCACTCCCAGCTACTATATTAGTTTCACTTTCACTTGCAGTCATTGCCAGATATAGTCCTTACTTCCAGTTCTATTCTGACCTTTGAAGGAGATCGTTTGATGGTGTTGCTGTGGAGCTCTTGTCCGGCTTGGACTGTCGTGATTGTGATCGCCTTCTCTGCTCATGACTGGATAAGTCTATCTCTGATATAGTTTGTTTGTTGCTGTCTTCCCCTGCTGTTCTCCTAGACATGAGTGATGGTGACTAGTGCTCCCATCGGCCTTTCCCCACTCTAGGCTTGTTAGGGTGACTGAGGGTTTAGGCATCCTGCTCGCCGCACGGGTTCACACCCCGTCTAGGGTATCAGGGCAGACAGGTGCCAGCTTAGGGTTAGTCAGGGGTGGCCATACTATTCCCATCCGTAGATAAGGGTCCCCCTTCCCCTCCGTCTGGTGCGACACGACTGCTGCTGGGGTAGCGGTCGTGACACTGGCACACATGAGCGACTACATGCTGCAGTGCCTGCGCAACGACAGCAGAGTTGCCCACATTTTAACGTGTGCGGACAACTGGGTTGCCACCCTACTGGATCCCCGGAACAAAGACAATGTGCCCACCTTTCTTCCTGCACTGGAGCATGATAGGAAGATGCGCGAGTACAAGCGCACATTGGTAGACGCGCTACTGAGAGCATTCCCAAATGTCATAGGGGAACAAGTGGAAGCCCAAGGCGAAGGCAGAGGAGGAGCAAGAGGTCGCCAACGCAGCTGTGTCACGGCCAGCTCCTCTGAGGGCAGGGTTAGCATGGCAGAGATGTGGAAAAGTTTTGTCAACACGCCACAGCTAACTGCACCACCACCTGATACGGAACGTGTTAGCAGGAGGCAACATTTCACTAACATGGTGGAACAGTACGTGTGCACACCCCTCCACGTACTGACTGATGGTTCGGCCCCATTCAACTTCTGGGTCTCCAAATTGTCCACGTGGCCAGAGCTAGCCTTTTATGCCTTGGAGGTGCTGGCCTGCCCGGCGGCCAACGTTTTGTCTGAACGTGTATTCAGCACGGCAGGGGGCGTCATTACAGACAAACGCAGCCGCCTGTCTACAGCCAATGTGGACAAGCTGACATTCATAAAAATGAACCAGGCATGGATCCCACAGGACCTGTCCATCCCTTGTGCAGATTAGACATTAACTACCTCCCCTTAACCATATATTATTGTACTCAAGGGCACTTCCTCATTCAATCCTATTTTTATTTTCATTTTACCATTATATTACGGGGCAACCCAAAGTTGAATGAACCTCTCCTCTGTCTGGGTGCCGGGGCCTAGAAATATCTGACAGTGGCCTGTTCCAGTGGTGGGTGACATGAAGCCTGATTCTCTGCTATGACATGAAGCCTGAATCTCTGCTATGGGACCTCTCTCCTCTTTCTGGGTGTCGGGGCCTAAAAATATCTGACAGTGGCCTGTTCCAGTGTTGGGTGACGTGAAGCATGATTCTCTGCTATGACATGAAGCCTGAATCTCTGCTATGGGAGCTCTCTCCTCTTTCTGGGTGCCAGGGCCTAAATATCTGACAATAGACTGTCCCAGTTTTGGCTGACGTGAAGCCTGATTCTCTGCTATGACATGAAGACTGATTCTCTGCTGACATGAAGCCTGAATCTCTGTTATGGGACCTCTCTCCTCTGTCTGGGTGCCGGGGCCTAAATATATGACAATGGACTGTTCCAGATTTGGCTGACGTGAAGCCTGATTCTCTGCTATGACATGAAGACTGATTCTCTGCTGACATGAAGCCTGAATCTCTGTTATGGGACCTCTCTCCTCTGTCTGGGTGCCGGGGCCTAAATATATGACTATGGACTGTTCCAGTGGTGGGTGACGTGAAGCCTGATTCTCTGCTATGACATGAAGACTGATTCTCTGCTGACATGAAGCCTGATTCTCTGCTATGGGACCTCTCTCCAATTGATATTGGTTAATTTTAATTTATTTTATTTTTATTTTTATTCATTTCCCTATTCACATTTGTTTGCAGGGGATTTAACTACATTTTGCTGTCTTTTGCAGCCCTCTAGCCCTTTCCTGGGCTGTTTTACAGCCTTTTTAGTGCCAAAAAGTTCGGGTCCCCATTGACTTCAATGGAGTTCGGGACGAAGTTCGGGTCGGGTTCGGATCCCGAACCCGAACATTTCCGGGAAGTTCGGCCGAACTTCTCGAACCCGAACATCCAAGTGTTCGCTCAACTGTAGCGCCGGATAGTTGTTCGCCTCTGTTTTGTTACATGGATGCGATAGGGGAGGCTTATCGGGTTTATGGGGGATACGGGTGGTTGCGGTATGACGAGCAGTTTCGTCAGAGGAAGGCGGTCCGCTCCAGTATGCGGTGGGACCATAAAGACATAGGGCTGTGGATGAGGGTGATGGGGGCTGGGAGACAGGGGCAGCATTTTCGTGCAGAGCGGGGGGGGGGGCAGTCAGGTTTTGCTGCAGCCTCGGCAAAAGGGTTGTGCTTTTTATTCAATGAGGGGAGTTGTAAGTTCGGTCAAAAATGTAAGTTTAAGTATGAGTGTTCGGGGTGTGGGGGAAGTCACGGGGCCAGTCGTTGTTTCCGGGGGCCTAGGCCTAGGGGGGGAGAGGCGGTTGGGAAAGGGGCGGACTCCGGTCCGGGTGGACGCGATGGGACCGTATTTAAGTGGGTACCCGGATAGGGTGGGGGCGGAGTTGTTGCGGAAGGGGTTTGAAGAGGGGTTTGTGATTCCGTCTTGTCATGAGGAAGCAGGGGGTGGAAGGTGTAAGAATTTGAGGTCGGCTTTGATGCACCCGGAGGTGGTGTCTCAGAAGCTATCTAAGGAGGTGAGTTTAGGGAGAATGTATGGGCCGTTTGAGGAGTTACCTTTGGGGGACTTGGTGGTTTCTCCGCTGGGGGTGGTTCCAAAGAAAGAGCCAAATGCTTTCCGGCTGATTCACCATTTGTCTTTCCCAAAGGGGTCATCGGTGAATGATGGGATTGATCCGGAGTTGTGTTCGGTTGTTTACACCTCTTTTGATACGGCGGTTAGTTGGGTTAGAAAGTTGGGGCCGGGTGCGCTGTTGGCAAAGGCGGACATTGAGGCCGCGTTTCGCCTATTGCCGGTTCATCCAGATAGTTTGCGTTTGTTGGGTTGTTTTTGGGAGGGGAGGGTATTTTGTTGACGGGTGTTTGCCAATGGCGTGTTCGATCTCTTGCGCATATTTTGAGAAGTTCAGCTCCTTCTTAGAATGGGTAGTGAAGGATGTGGCGGGGTGTCAGTCGCTCATTCATTATTTGGACGACTTCCTGTGTTTGGGTCCGGCGGATTCCAGGGTGTGTGGGTTGTTGTTGGCTTCGTTGCAGGCGGTGTTTAGAGATTTTGGGGTGCCATTGTCGGCGGAGAAGATGGTCGGTCCCACTACGGAGTTATGTTTTTTAGGTATAGTGCTGGATACCGTTCGGATGGAGTGTAGGTTACCTGAGGACAAGCTGGTTGATTTGAGGGCCGCGGTGCGGTCTGCGAGGGGAGGGCCGAAGATTCGTTTGAAGGATTTGCAATCCTTGTTAGGGAAGTTGAATTTTGCTTGTAGGATCATTCCGACGGTCGGAGGCCGGTTTCCTTTGAGTTGCTGGTGAGAGTGGGGGTTTGTGTGGAGTCGGTTTGGGAGGGTGTGGAGGGTGAGGTTCGTTTATTTAAACTGGCATTTTCGTTGGCCTTTTTTGGGGATTTCCGGTTTGGGGAGCTGGTGAGTAAGAGTACAGTTTGTGGGGGCGGTTTGGGGTGCGAAGATGTGGATCTGTATGAGGATAGGGTGGTGGTACGGATTAAGGTGTCCAAGACGGACAGGGAGGGAAGGGGTCGTAATGTGTCTCTGTACGCGGTAACAGGGTGCTTGGTTTGTCCAGTTAATTGTTTAAGGGAGTATAGGGCAGGGGTAGGTTGGGTGGGGGAGGGTCCGTTGTTGAGACATGGGGATGGTTCGTTTTTGTCAAGATTCCAGTTTGTGGCGGTATTCAAGAAGTGTATGGCAGAGTTGGGAATGGACTCCAGAGGCTTTACGGGTCATCCCTTTCGTATTGGGGTGGCGACGGAGGTGGCGAGATTGGGGTTGGGGGACGAGGTGATTAAGAAGATTGGGTGGTGGGATTCGGCCCGTTTTAAGTCATATGTGCGTTTGGGGGGTTTGTGAGTTGGGGTTGGAGGGTGCCGTGTTTTTTGTCGGTGTTTTTTATTTTCGTTTTTTCTTATTGCAGGTGGTGAGGCGGCGTTAGTCTGGATCCTGGGACATTCGTTTGTTTTTTGGGGCGCTTTGCGGGCGGATGTGAGGCCCAACGGACAGCAGTTGGGGATTAGCCGGGATGAGGCGGTGGTGAGATGGATTGGGCGCAGAGGGATGTTGTGGGGGAGTGTGATGGGGGAGATTCATAGGCATGCGAGGTTGGATAGGGCCCCGGATATTCTGGTGTTGCATGTGGGGGGTAATGACTTGGGGGTGAGGTCTTGTCAGGATTTGATCAAGGATATCAAGTTTGACTTGTTGCTCTTGTGGTCTTTGTTCCCCGGGATGATCACGGTTTGGTCGGACATGGTGTATAGGCAGTCATGGCGTGAGGCAAGGTCATTTGAGAGGGTGGATAAGACACGGGTTAAGGTGAACAGGGCGGTTGTTTGCGGCCAGGAATGGGGCAGTGGTGGTTCGGCATGTGGAGTTGGAGGCGGGTACAGGAGGATTTTGGAGGGCTGATTGGGTTCATTTGAACGCGGTAGGAATTGATTTGTGGTCCTTGGGCCTGCAGGGTGGCATCGAGAGGGCGCTTAGTATGTGGAGGAACGCGCGGGCTTGAGGGAGGAGTCAAGCCGCGCGTCGTTGGCGGGGGAAGGTCATAGAAGCTTGTGGTCTTGGATGGTGTGGAAAATGGGAGGGCCCCCAGGAGGGGGGCTGGACTCTCATAGTTGGGGCATTTTGGTTCGTTCAGAGAGGCGTCCATCAGTTGGTGTCTCCGAGCTGGAGTTTTGCGGCTGGAGGCAAGATGGAAGTGCCGGGTTGGCGTGTTTATACATATATGTTAGAAATTTGGGGCTTCTATGACCTCCCTCGTCAGAAATTATGAAAAAGTTATTGTTATATTTATATATATATATATATATTTATATATGTTATGTATTTATTTATTTATTAATAAACGGCTGCTGTGGCCGATTTAATCCAACTCAGACTGTGTGTATTCATTTAGGGGGCAAGAGATGGTTGGGGGGTAAGGGGGAGTTTATTATGGGGGGTCAGTAGGCCCCGGCGAATGCACAATAACCCATTCATGTCTTTTCCCTTCTCAGGAACACTGTGGAGAGGAATGCTCCTAAGTCCTCTGCAGACCAACACCAAACACACACTGACAGTGTGTCTTTTAAATTAGCTTCCAGCTGGGTGAGGTGGTAACACAGGAGATAGAGTATGGGAGTGACCTTCCCACCCAAACTCTTCAGTCACTCCTAAATCCCGGACCCAAATTCCAGCTACCACAAACTCAGCCATCTAACATCACTGGTTGCCATTTACCTCCGGGATTTACATCACTGAGAGCAGCAGCCTCAGTGACACATACTTACCATCAATAACCTCACCCTTTGAATGCTTACAGTGGCAAAAAAATACCCAGCTCTGCAGAGGCTGTCCTAGCACCCCGGTCATACAAATACTCATTGACTGCTTTTTCTTGTTGGAGCAGGCGGTCGAACATTAGGAGTGTTAAATTCCAACGTGTCGGGCTGTCGCAAATCAAGCGCCTTACTGGTATGTTGTTACGCCGCTGAATATCGGAAAAGTGCGCCATGGCTGTGTAGGAACGCCTGAAATGGCCACACACCTTCCTGGCCTGCTTGAGGACGTCCTGTAAGCCTGGGTACTTATACACAAAGCATTGTACGATCAGATTCAACACATGTGCACATGTGTCAACTTGCCCAAATTCAATGCCGCCAACAGATTGCTTCCGTTGTCACACACCACTTTGCCGATCTCCAGTTGGTGCGGGGTCAGCCACTGATCCACCTGTGAGTTCAGGGCGGACAGGAGTGCTGGTCCGGTGTGACTCTCTGCTTTCAGGAAAGTCAACCCCAAGACGGCGTGACACTGTCCTATCCGGGATGTGGAATAGCCCCTGGGGAGCTGGGGGGTGCAATTGATGTGGAGCAAGACGCAGCAGAAGAGGACTCAGCCGAGGAGGTTAGCAAAGAGGATGGAGTAGGAGGAGTAGAGGAGGTGGCAGCAGGCCTGCCTGCAAGTCGTGGCGGTATCACCAACTTCGCTGCAGAGCCATGCATTCCATGCTTGGTAGCCGTCAGCAGGTTTACCCAATGCGCAGTGTACGTGACATACCTGCCCTGACCGTGCTTTGCAGACCAGGTATCAGTGGTCAGATGGACCCTTGCCCCAACACTGTGTGCCAGACATGCCATGACTTCCTTTTCCACAAAAAAAGTACAGGTTGGGGATTGCCTTTTAGGAAAAAAAATTTCGGCCGGGTACCTTCCACTGCGGTGTCCCATGAGCTATAAATTTTTTGAAGGCCTCAGACTCCACCAGCTTGTATAGTAAAAGCTGGCGGGCTAAGAGTTCCGACAAGCCAGCTGTCAGACGCCGGGCAAGGGGGTGACTCTGTGACATTGGCTTCTTACGCTCAAACATTTCCTTGACAGACACCTGACTGTGGGCAGATGAGCAGGAACTGATGAAGGTGAGAGGCGGAGTGGCGGGTGGTTGAGAGGGAGCAAGGAGGACAGCAGTGGTTGACGTGGCTGAAGATGCTGGACTAGGAGGAGGATGGTGGCTTTCAGTTTGTGTGCTGCTTGTACACATGTGTTGATCCCATAGGCGTTTGTGATGTGAGATCATGTGCCTTCGCAATGCAGTTGTACCTAGGTGGGTGTTGGACTTCCCGCGACTCAGTTTCTTTTTGCACAGGTTGCAAATGGCATCGCTGTTATCAGAGGCAGACACACCAAAAAAATGCCACACTGCTGAGCGTTGCAATGACAGCATTCTGGTGGTGGCAAGAGCATGCGTTGATTGGCGTGCTGTCTGGCTGACCCCGGGTGCCTCTCCCTGCTTCCAACTTGTCTCCTCCTCCTCTCTGTCTCCCCATCTGAACTTTCCCCCTGTTCTCCTTCTCTTCGAGCGGGCACCCACGTGACATCCACGGACACATCTTCATCATCAACCGCTTCACTTGTATCTGACAACTCAGCAATCATCATCATCACACCGTACGTCCATGTGTGTAATGCTGCCTGACTGAGACATATCCCTGTTATCTACATCCTCTGGCAATAATGGTTGGGCATCACTCATTTCTTCCAACTGATGTGTAAATAACTCCTCTGACAGATCAAGTGAAGCGGCTGTGGTGCTAGTGTTGGTAGTGGCAGCGGGCGGGCGAGTGGTAACTTGAGAGGTGCCCGAAGCTGAGCTGGAGGAGGATGGTGCGTCAAGGTTCCGAGCGGAAGCTGTAGAAGATTGGGTGTCCTCTGTAAGCCAGTCAACTATGTCCTCAGAATTTTTCGAGTTCAGGGTACGTGGCCTCTGAACACTGGGCATTATTCTAGGGCCAAAGGAAATCACAGCACCACGACCACGACGGCCCCTGCGGGGTGGCCTGCCTCTGCCTGTCATTTTTTTTTAGATTAGTGGTACTATGCGTGCAAGGTACTGTGCCACCCTATATGAGTGGTGGGCAGTGGGCACAGTACAGTCAGTGGACCTGACACTCACAGGCAGGCAACTGCAATTATATTACAGAGGAAAAATGTAATGACTTTTTTATCTGCAAGGTACTGTGCCACCCTATATGAGTGGTGGGCTGTGGGCACAGTACAGTCTGTGGGCCTGGCACACACTGGCAGGCAATTGCAATTATATTACAGAGAAAAAATTTAATGACTTTTTTTATCTGCAAGGTACTGTGCCACGCTATATGAGTGGTGGGCAGTGGGCACAGTACAGTCTGTGGACCTGACACTCACTGGCAGGCAACTGCAATTATATTACAGAGGAAAAATTTTATGACTTTTTTATCTGCAAGGTACTGTGCCACCCGATATGAGTGGTGTGCACACAGTACAGTCTGTGGGCCTGTGGCCTCTCACACACGGGCAGGCAACTGCAATATATATATATATAGAAATTTTTTTAATAAAAGCAGACTGATTTAACAGCCCTAAAAAGGTCTTTTTGGGGTACTGTCAGGATGCTGTCCTTACAGCAGATGAGTCTTTGAGGACTGGAGTGGACACAGAACACTGGCCTAGCTAACGCTTTCCCTATTAATTCAGCAGCAGCAGCACTCTCCCTGCTCTAACTAACACTGCAGCTTCAGAATGAATCTAAGAGGGCTGCCGTCCTTGCTTTTTTATAGGAGGTGGGAGGGTCTGGGAGGGAGGGCATGCTGATTGGCTGGAATGTGTCTGCTGACTGTGAGGTACAGGGTAAAAGTTTGCTCAATGATGACGTTTAGGGGCGGACCGAACATCGCATATGTTCGCCCGCCGCGGCGAACGTGAACAAGCGATGTTCGCCGGCGAATAGTTCGGGACATCTCTACCAAAGAACTCCATACACATTCGACTATCATAGGAAAAGCCTGACGATATCAAGTGGGCCGGCCGACTGCCCAAAGCAGATGATTGCCTCACAACTCTACTCTCAAAGATGCTATCTGAGAAAGTGTTGGACAAGTGAAATTTCAATGCCCGATCCACCAGCGGTGTGTGGCAGCGGCTTTCTCCTCTCCTTCCATTGAAAACACATGCAGTGGCCAATCGGAGCAGCATACTGTACCTGACAGCTATTGATAGTTCATGTGCACCTTATGTCATCAAAAACTCTCTATCAAGCTGGCTGTAATTAGCGATGTGCTAATGTCAGCTGAACATAACTATAACTTACACCTCCCTGCGTGCCGCCATTATTGCTAAATAATTACTTTTATAATATGTAAATGAGCCTCTAGGAGCAGGGGGGCGTTGCTCCTGCTCCTAGTGGCTCCATTCTCTCACCACTTGACATGCCCTGGTAAACTTGATTAACATCCTTGGTCTCCTCCAGCCCCGCAAATCCCACGCCTGCACTGTCCCGTTTAGTATTCGGCGCAGGAGCAGTGAGTGAAGGATGCTCGCCGGCTTCCTCACTGCGCATGCGCCGAACACAAAACGGGACGGCGCAGGCCCGGATTTGCGGGACTGGAGGCAGGGCCGGTACAAGGCAGGGGCCGAAGGAGCGGGTGCCCTGGGCGCTACCATTTGCGGACAGGAGGGGGGCGCAGGTGAAGTGCCAGCAGCAGTGGCGTCGCCAGGGGGGGGCCAGAGGGGGCCACGGCCCCCCCTACATCATGCTGTGCCCCCCCATGTGCCCCCCCAACTAAAATGACCCCCCCCCCCCAAGTGAGCAGCCGCCGCCGGGCACAGGGAGATGAGCGCTTCCATTGTGCTCATCTCCATTGTCAACTGTCTGTGCCAGCGGAGGTGCAGGGGAGGGAGAGGCGTGTCCCTTCCCTTTCCTCTGATAGGCTGCAGGCAGGCACCGAAGTGGAGGAGAGGCCCCGCCCCCTAATTACTCCTGTTTACCTTTCTAAAGCTAAAGGACCTTTGATGATGTCATCACAGGTCCTGTAAGGGAACTGCACAGTGTAAAGTGTAGTTCCCAGGTTAGAACAGTGCATCTGCCAGCACCTGTGATGACATCATCTTCAACATCACAGGTCCTGCAGAATCTAGCAAAGGAACTGCACCAAAAATGGTGTAGTTCCTAGGTTTCAAAGGTACATCTGCCAGGACCTGTGATGACATCATCACAGGTCCTTCAACCCCTAACAGCAAGTATTAAAAGTTCACAAGCAGCTCTGCATTGATCCATACAGACTGGAATGGAGAGGTAAGAGGAGGTCCTCCACTTTTCATCATTTACCCCCCCCCCCCCTCCATGCCCTGTTTTTACTCATTGCTCACTCATGTATACTACTTCAGACAGTTACCACTACCTCATGTACCTCACAGTGACTATAATGCATAACTGACCACATATTTCTATAAACACTGCATCTACAGTATTATACCTTCTATGTGTCACATCAATACACTGCTCTGTATATATATATATATATATATATATATATACACACACATACATGCACACACACTGCATATATTACACAGTATTATACATGCAATATGTACAGATATATAGTATATACCGCAGTGCACTGATATGTGAGGTATGAGGTATAATAGATGCTGTGTGTACAGATATCAGTACACTTCTGTATATACTATATATGTGAGGTACGAGGTATAATAGATGCAGTGTGTACAGATATATAGTATATACAGCAGTGTACTGATATGTGAGGTACGAGGTGTCAATACACTGCTGTATTTACTATATACCTGTACACACTGCATCTATTATACCTCGTACCTCACATATTACACTACTGTATATACTGTATACACTGCATATATTATACCCCGTACCTCACATATCAGTACACTGCTGTATATACTATATACCTGTACACACTGCATCTATTATACCCTGTACCTCACATATCAGAACACTAGGGAATATACTATATACCTGTACACACTGCATCTATTATACCGCGTACCTCACATAACTGTACACTGCTGTATATAATATACATCTGCATCTATTATACCTCTTTTGTGTGCCAGGGCTGTTTTGTAATCCCATTCCGGCCCTGATGGCATAAATTATAAAACGCAGCAGCAAGAATAGTTCATGGAACAAAGGGAGGGGCTATAAAAGGGGAATGGGGGCCCAATTTAGATTCCTGCTATGGGGCCCAGTGATTTTTATGTACGCCCCTGGCTGCAGGCACTAGGCCGGCAGCCTATCAGAGGCCGGCGCAATGACGTCATCGTGCCGCCTGAGCCTTACATTACAGCGTGGGACACAGGAAGAGGCTGCATCGCATCGCTGACACTTAGGTAAGTATAAGTGTTTTTTTTTTGTTTTTTTTTACAATAGTGTTACTGGCACATTGGGGGGGCTTATTACAAAACTGGCACATGATGATGGGGGGGACTTTATACTGGCACATGATGATGGGGGGGAACTTTATAGTGTCTGTGACTTTCAAAGTCCCACAGTCCTTTGTTCTATTGCTTTAAGTATATTCTTGTTTTGAAACAACATTGATTCTTTCTTAAAAACGGGGGGGGGGGGGGGGGCGCAGTTTGCCATCTTCGCCCTGGGCACCAAATGGCCTTGTCCCAGCCCTGACTGGAGGAGACCAAGGATGTCAATCAAGTTTACCAGGGCGTGTCAAGTGGTGAGAGAACAGAGCCTCTTGGAGCAGGAGCAATGCCCTCCTGCTCCTAGAGGCTCATTTACAGCCGAGTTTTTTGATGACAGAAACCCTTTAAGCCGCCAAGTTGCTGGGAGCTATTCCTTCCCGAATAAGGTAAACATCTCACTGCTTGATGGAGCAGTCTAACACTCCACGTATGGAAAGAAGAACAAAGGTAAATATAATTAAGGACATTAAACAAAGTTTCATCTGCCAATGTACCTGACTTTGATGTTTTATAGCAACGCTCACAAACTACGCAATTGGCACTGTGAACAGGATGATGATGACAATTAAACCTACTGGTTGTCAGACCTCATGAAAGTTCATGTTTGTTGTATGCATTTATTTATTTTTTTAATTCTGAGAAGTGGAATAATACCTAGTTCCCTTACGTCCTACCAGCAGCACAGATGGGGTTAACTGACCACCCGTGGACTGGTAGGACCGGCGGAATTTTTAATGAGCCCAAAGAATAACCAATAAAAGAACTCCAGCTCCCTTAAAGGGAGGGGTTCGCCCCCCAGCCCACTGTGTTCTTTTCTGTCCTTTGGACAGGTGGACTGGCGAGTTTTCCTCTCCCTTTGGGGAGTTGGAGACGCTTCTGACTCTATCTGAGTCACCCTTTGTCTCCTTTTCTTTTAAACATAGGAGCGCTTATACATTGCGCTTTATTTTTATAATTTTTTCCCCCATTTGATCGCGCTGCGGTACCTGGGGGCATGATTGCCTCATCTATGGTCCCCTCCTGCGTTGTGACTCTGCGGCGCTCCGCTGCCGGCATGGCATGGGCGCCGCCATGACCTGAAGTGACGCGCAGCCTAGCCGCAGCGTCACTTCCGGTCTCTCGGCCCGGCCGTCGGCGTCCTCGGTCAAACAAAACTGAGGATGCCGGACGGGTTCTATTCCACAGGGTGGGATGTGATGTGAGGGTTCTCCCCTCACTTAGGCATAAGTTTTTTTTAAGGATAAACAGTATAATTCAGCAGTATCGTTTAGGAGGAGGGTTGTCATAGGAAACCACTCCCCTAGGCGGAGCTTCTCTATTTAAGCTCCCTGAGTTCCTTCAGTCGGTCTCTGGCTGCGTTGCTTTAACAAGCTAGCTCCAGAGTCTCCTGTTATCAGTGAGAGATATTGCTATCTTACCGGTTTGCTAATTCAGCTTTATCATTGTATATGACTTCTCCTCTGGTTCGTGCTCCTAAATCAAATGGATGTTTTTTCCCTTACTTTTAGGGATGCTTTCAAATTTGTCTTTTTTATTTCAGCTATGGCCTCTCCCAGAGAGCCCGATCAGCTACGGAACACCTGGCTTGTTACGACTGTAATACGCCTCTTGACGAGAGCTGCCCTTTTTCCATGCGTGACAGCCCGCCGTTCCGCCACTGCTACAGAACCTTCTGCAGCGTACTCAAGTTGTGTGCAATAGGTGTTTCTGGGTGATGTAGTGCAATAGACACTAACCTGGTACGGCTGACTCTCTGCAAGGGCAGGTATAGGTAAGGAATAGTTCGTGACGCCAGTGCCAAGTAAACGGTGGCACGCCGTTTGCAGATGCAGGAATAAATTGAGGAAACGTAGCTTTAAAACAGAACTCAAACTTTAGTAATTTTTCCAAGCAGAGACAATAAAGGAAATGCAGTTCCTCAGCATACAGTCGATTTTGCAATTCGGTCGATGCAGGCAATTCAGTACAGCAGGGTAATTACAGAGTGTTGAACACAGGACTTGCAGCAAAGGAGCTTGCACTCTAACTCTGTCTGATCCTGGAATGTAGCAATTCTTCACCAAGGCCCATTAACCTAAGTCTGGCTTTATATCCTTGATTATGGCGTAAATAAGTACCTCCTCTGTCTTTCTTAGTACCTCTGACTCTTCTGATCTTTACCTCTGTCTCTCTCAGCTTCTGAATGGTTCCTCAGGCTCTTAGTTTAAGATATTCCTGCTTCTGCGTATGGGAATTCAGGAGGGAATCTTCTCCTGAACAGCAGGCTTCAGGCCTGGACTTGTCTCTGACATTGTCTAATCTCCAACTGTAGATTACAGACACTAGACTCCGTCTGCCTTGCACTTCCCTGTCTGGCCTTATATATACTAGGGCTCTCTAGCTCCCTCTATGGACTAGAAGTAGGAATGACACCCTTAGCAGGCCTGTACATACACGTTTCACAGTAACAGGGAAATACATAACATTACATTACATTTTATAAAACTGACATATAACAACTTCCCCATAATTAAGGAGGGACGACAGCACACCAAGTGTCACTTTGGTAGTGACGGGTATTACAGTTCCCGTACACTACATACCCCACTGCTTTAAGCTGAGTACGACCTCGTACTCCATCATGGGTCGCCCAACTGGAATCTCTACCTGAAACAGAAAATAGAGACATGCAGGCATACATACATGTAATTCATCTGCATTTACATTTACATCAGGTCCAATTGGCAAAGGTAAAGGGTAGTGACAAGGGGCGTCGTTCTCTTCTCTCAGGATAATGAATGGAACGGGGGCGCTGACCTGGTACAGCGTAACATTATAACCAGGATAGTCCATGACAATGAATAAGTCCATGATAAAACAGTAGAAAACGGTATAAAAGTTCTTGGAGGCTCAAATAACAAACATGAGTCCGTACCCAGGTCATTTCTTATTAAATCACAGAGGCTCTCATGCGGTGGAGTCCATCTCTGGGCACAATACTTTTAAAAGAGTAAGAATCTCAGAGGCTCAGGTACTTTTGAGTCTGTCTCCGGGCACGGTTCCTTAGTATGAAGTTGCACAATAAACGGACAGCAAAGACAAGTGCTGTAATACCCCTGATCAACCTGAAAAGGGGGGAAGGGTAAAAGGTGCAACAAAGGAACAGGCACAACTTGGCATGGGTAGCAAAAGCAGGCAGGAGGTCCTGGAAACAAGCCTGGCCTTGCTGACTTTGTAATTTCAGTGGTCAACACCCACCACTGAGCCGTGGACAAACTGGCAGCCGCAACAAAGGACCAGGAAACGTAGGACTCCTGTCCTGGAAGGGTTAACATGAAACTTCAGAAGAAATAAATCAAAGGCCTAGCAGGCTGATCACAGTGGCATATTGTAATCACTTGACTCCGCTGGCAAGTACCGTCTGTAGTAGTCCTCTACAGGAGGATGGGCCCACATAACAGTATCAGAGGGCAACTGTAGAGTAAAGGGGCCCCTAATAGGTATTGGCCCCATAGGCCTAGGGGTGAACCCTCTGATGGACCGTGCCGGCCCTGGCATGATCACTGCAGGGTGTGACGTGCTTGGCACCGCCGCAGCAAGCGGTCCGGTGCTCTGGGTGCAGCAATTTACGGCAATCGCGGGTCCGGTCTGGGGCACTGACGGAGCGGTGGCAACAGAAGGCGGTCGGCGGGTGGTGACAGGCACCCTTACCTCATCCTTCCTCGGCGGTGTCTGGATCCTGGCGGTGTATGTCTTGCGCAACTCCCGCAACTTCTCCTCCAGCCGGACGATCTGCTCACCGATGCTGTCTGTGTCGGAGTCGCTGTCCTCTGCTGGCGCCGCCGGCGCAGGTATAGTCACCGATGACGCGGACTCGGCCTCTGCAGGTTCTGGCGATGCGTCTGGTCTCCGTCCCATCCGGATGTTCTGGAAGGTAGCACTAAGTCCTTTTAACTGCTCCAGCTCAGATATTGTCTTCTCCCGACGAGGCAGCTCGGGGGAAGGATAGGGGCTCACCCATTTCTCCAACACGGTTGGCTGCCAGAAGACGTTTGGCCCGATGAAGGAGCTCCGCTCCTGAAAGGCGTGATGGGCCGGCTCTGGAGAGCGTTCCGGTTCCCGCTCGCAGCCAGAGTAGTCTTCTCTTTCTTCTGCCTCCCAGTCCTCAGGTACACGCTTGGGACGGGTCACAGCAGTCGCATAAGGGCCTCGCAGGCTCTCGGCAGGGGTGTACTCCACTTCCTCTCCCTCGCGGAGGCTGTGCTGGTACGAAGGGAGGTAGTCTCTTTTGACAGACCTTCGATTTACATAGAGGTCTCTGCCAGTTAGATAGTCCTGAATAAACCCGTAGCCACGGGGTTTGTCAAACGATAGCACCACTCCCTTTCTCCTTTCCAGGCGGGGTTGGGTGTGCGTATGCTTCTCATGTATAGTCTTGGTTAGTTCCTCATAGACAATTTTAGTCTTTGTATTCCGCTTTATAGCGGCCTCTCGGATCTCCGCCATCAGGGAGGACCATTTGAAGGATGGCTGGAAAAAGTCCCTCCACGAGCCATAGTAGGGCTCGGGTTCTTTCTCCCTTGGGCGGCAGGCGGGTTGCTCCGGTCCCGGAGAGTAAGCCGGTGGAGCCTCCTCTAGCTCTACACCGATGTCAGTCATCTTTTCTTCTTCAGGTGCGGACGCTGCAGCAACACTCTGTTCACAATCCAACATGCTCGATCCTTCTGAGGAGAGCGATAGGGTCGCGTCAATTAGAGTAGCCAGCTCCTCCCATTGCACTGGGGAGCCGCCCCCCAGGTATTCCAGTATATGGAAGGCGGTGTCCATGCTGGCAGACATGCAAATGTCCAGATAAGCCGTGGCGCCTGCCCTTGACCTTCTTCCCGCTCTTTCCTCAGAAAGGCGCCAATTTTTCCCGCCTTTTCGGGATGAAGGTGACGCAGCAGTAAATTCAGCAAGCTCAGCGGCCATCTTTAGGTGCAAACGCTGTCTATTCACTGACAGCAAGCAAGATTGTAAAAAGTCCACAAAACCACATTCCAATGCGGCGATTTTCTTCCTCTGTGCAGCGCAATACTGCACAGCGCTTTTTAGAGGTTTTGAGTACACTTTGGGTAGGATTTTCAGTCCACAAAGTCCACTTGCAATAAACAGGCAAATTGTCACTTTGGTCACAGGGCAACTGTATAAGGCACAAAGTTCACGCTTCTTGCACTAGAAAGCGTGCGTATCCTGTTCGTGACGCCAAAAGAGAGGTGCAGCGTACTCAAGTTGTGTGCAATAGGTGTTTCTGGGTGATGTAGTGCAATAGACACTAACCTGGTACGGCTGACTCTCTGCAAGGGCAGGTATAGGTAAGGAATAGTTCGTGACGCCAGTGCCAAGTAAACGGTGGCACGCCGTTTGCAGATGCAGGAATAAATTGAGGAAACGTAGCTTTAAAACAGAACTCAAACTTTAGTAACTTTTCCAAGCAGAGACAATAAAGGAAATGCAGTTCCTCAGCATACAGTCGATTTTGCAATTCGGTCGATGCAGGCAATTCAGTACAGCAGGGTAATTACAGAGTGTTGAACACAGGACTTGCAGCAAAGGAGCTTGCACTCTAACTCTGTCTGATCCTGGAATGTAGCAATTCTTCACCAAGGCCCATTAACCTAAGTCTGGCTTTATATCCTTGATTATGGCGTAAATAAGTACCTCCTCTGTCTTTCTTAGTACCTCTGACTCTTCTGATCTTTACCTCTGTCTCTCTCAGCTTCTGAATGGTTCCTCAGGCTCTTAGTTTAAGATATTCCTGCTTCTGCGTATGGGAATTCAGGAGGGAATCTTCTCCTGAACAGCAGGCTTCAGGCCTGGACTTGTCTCTGACATTGTCTAATCTCCAACTGTAGATTACAGACACTAGACTCCGTCTGCCTTGCACTTCCCTGTCTGGCCTTATATATACTAGGGCTCTCTAGCTCCCTCTATGGACTAGAAGTAGGAATGACACCCTTAGCAGGCCTGTACATACACGTTTCACAGTAACAGGGAAATACATAACATTACATTACATTTTATAAAACTGACATATAACAACTTCCCCATAATTAAGGAGGGACGACAGCACACCAAGTGTCACTTTGGTAGTGACGGGTATTACAGTTCCCGTACACTACACTTCGATGCAGGACATGTACCAGTGGGCCAAAACTTATGTAGACGACTCCATTAAAGGGGTCGTACGTCTTCTTAATGAGAGGTTACCGATTCCCTCTCAAACTCCAATGGAGGTGGCCGCCCCCACTGATAGACCAATGCCCCTTTCGGTGGGGACGTCTTCCTCTGATGAGGAAGAATCGACTTCTTGTTTCTTTCCACCTGAAAAGACACAGAAGCTACTAAAGTCCATCAGGTCGGGGGACCATGATGTTGACGTAGGGGAGTCTTCCGATCCCGCCTGCCAGACCCAGCGGGTCTTTAGGGCAGATGAGACCCTTCTCTCTGTGATGCGCACAGAGAGGAAAAAGCCGGAGAAAGGTCCAGTCCTTACCAGGAAATTTAAGCTAATGTTCCCGATGGCTAAACCCTTAGTGGAATCATGGGGTTCCATTCCTAAGGTGGAAATGGCGATTGCCAAGTTGTCTAGGCGCACTTTGCGCACGATGGGTCTAGTCTGCAGGACCCTCTAGATAGGAGGGCAGAGTGCACCCTAAGAAGGGGTTACTCGGCGGCCGCAGCCTCGGCCTCGACATCCATTGCTGCCACAGAGGTTTCTTCCTTCCTTAGAGCTAAGTTGAATCAAATTCAGACGGATGTTGACCAAAGTGTCTCTCGGGACGATATCCTCGCCGCCTTCAAATCCGTCAATTTGGCTATGGATTTTCTATGTGACACATCCCAACTTCAGCTAAAGTTGGCGGCCAAGACAATGGCTTTAGTGTCTGCTGCTAGGAGACCTCTGTGGCTAAAGCCTTGGAATGCAGATAATGCATCCAAATACAACCTCTGTGGGCTCCCCTTTGAACCGAATCGTCTATTTGGATCCGAATTAGACACCATTATGGAGGGTCTTTCAGATAAAAAGGGGAAGAGTCTCCCCCAACAGCCTTTTCGAGGCAGGGGTAGACAAGCCCGCGGGGGCCGACCAGGACAGCAGGCTGGACATAGAGACTGGGGGGGGCCGTCTAGAAAGTTTTCTAGACGCTCCCGCAAACCCACCAGGGAGGCAAAGCCCTCCTGACTATGGGCCTCTCAGAGGCTCTTGGATAAACCCTGCTACCCCTGTAGTTACGCCTCTAGATTTTCCCGTACCCCTCCCCCACCTCCCTGTAGGGGGGCGTCTTTTCTCTTTCAGACACGTATGGGCCCAGGAAGTCCTGAATCCCTGGGTCCAAAATATAGTAGCCACAGGCTATCTAATAGACCTTGTTTCTCTCCCCCCAGGAAGATTCATTGCTACGCGCAGTTTTTCGCCGGCCAGGCAAAGGATCTTGGAGTCCTATATTCAAGACTACCTTTCCAAGGGAGCCCTGGAGGAGGTACCGGCAGGGGAGAAGGGTCTAGGGATTTATTCTCCAGTATTTCTGGTACCCAAAAAGACGGGAGATCTTCGGATGATTATAGATTTGAGATTCCTCAATCGTTTCATAAGGAGAACCAGGTTCCGCATGGAAACCATAAGGTCAGTCAGCCACCTCCTCAATCCTGGGGATGTGATGGCTACTCTGGACCTTTAATGATGCTTACCTCCACATCCCGATCCATCCTTCCTCCCGGAAATTTCTCAGGATCGCGGTCCAGATGTCAGGAATGTGCAGGCATTTTCAGTTTGCCGCCCCTTCCCTTCGGAATCTCATCTGCCCCCCTGATCTTCACCAAGGTGGTAGTATCGGTAGTGGCAGCCTTGAGATTCCGGGGTCTGACCATTGTCCCTTACCTGGACGACTGGCTTCTTCTAGCCCCTTCAGTCCCTCTACTTTCCCATCATCTTCATGTCGCAATTTCCTTTCTGCTCCGCCTAGGCTGGATTATCAACTGGCAGAAGTCAAACGTGAGCCCTTCAACTTCTATCCATTATCTAGGATTCATAATCGACTCTCTGGAAATGTCCCTCCAGTTGACGCCAGAAAGAAGAACGCGGATTCAGGACCTAGCAAGGTTTCTTTATGTACCACGACGAGTCTCCATACGGACCCTCATGAAGATGGTGGGGCTCATGTCAGCGGCTGCGGATGCAGTCCCTTGGGCTTTATGGCACCTCCGACCTCTTCAGTCGGAGGTCTTAAACAAATGGAACGGCAGCCCTACGGGGCTAGATTCCCTGTGCTCCCTATCCAACCAAACCCGAAATTCCCTCAGATGGTGGTTCCATCTACCAGAAGGGAAGTCTATGACCCAACCAGTTTGGCTCATATTGACCACGGACGCGTCCCTTGTAGGCTGGGGCGCCCATTTAGACGGATCCCCAGTTCAGGGATCCTGGTCTCCTCAGGAGCGGCATCTTTCTTTGAATCTCCGCGAGATGCGTGCTATCCGGCTAGCCCTCCTTCACTTCGCCCCTCAGATTCGGGGCAAAGCAGTGAAAGTCCAGTCAGACAACATGACTGCTGTGCTTTATATAAACAAGCAGGGAGGCACAAGATCCTTACCCCTTCTTTCAGAGATTGGGGTAATTCTGCGGTGGGCAGAGCTGAACCTATCCCATCTATCCGCCACTCACATCCGAGGCTCCCTCAACATCATTGCGGACCGCCTAAGTCGCGGATTACCGACTATGGAATGGTCACTGCATCCGGAGATCTTCAAACAGATAGTCCTCAGATGGGGGATGTCAGAGGTGGATCTCATGGCAACCAAGTTCAACGACAAGGTACAGAGGTTCTGTTCCCTATACAGGGAGGACAACCCCCTGGCGATAGATGCTCTGACAATACCGTGGAGGTTCAGGCTGGCGTACATCTTCCCTCCTTTTTCCATGATTCCGAGGGTATTGATTAAAATCCGTCAGGATGAGGCCTCGGTAATAGCCATCATACCATTTTAGCCCAGGAGATCCTGGTTTACCCAGCTCATTCAGATGATTCGGGGACAATATTGGAGACTCCCCCCAGAGCAGACCCTGGTGTCGTGGGACACTCATCTCTGCACAGATTCAACCTGACAGCCTGGAGGTTGATCAGTCCCTTCCCAGAGTGGATGGGCTCTCTGAGTCGGTCCTGAGAACTTTATCGTATTCCAGAGCAGAGTCTACCAAGAAGGCCTACTCCCGGATCATGAGAATCTTCACCTCCTGGTGTAGCTCCAACCAGGTGGCGTCTGCAGATCCGCCCCTCGCAGCGATCTTACAATTCCTTCAGGATGGGATAGACAGAGGTCTCTCCCCCTCTACCCTGAAGGTCCAAGTTTTTGCCATCTCGGCCTGTCTCAACAGGCCATTTTCTCGGGACCCGCTCATCAAACGCTTCCTTAAGGGAGCGGAAAGATTGAAGCCTACAATACTGAAACCCGTTCCTCAATGGGATTTGTCAGTTGTTCTCAGGGGGTTAGCATCCCCCCCCCTTTTGAACCCTTGGAGGAGGCAAGCTTTAAATTCCTAACACTTAAGATGGTCTTTCTTCTGGCCATAACCTCGGCCAAAAGAATTTCGGAGCTGCAAGCCTTCTCCGCGTTATACCCATATACCATGTTCCTACAGGATAGGGTCCTTCTAAAATTTCTACCTTATTTTAGGCATAAAGTTCCAACCTTTCAAAATATCAATCAGGTAATCTCTCTACCTGTATTATTCTCTGCCTCCTCCTCTGATGTTCCAGCCCGACATCCACTGGATATATCGAGATGCCTCCAGATCTATGTGGATAGATCCAAAGAATTCAGGATGGATGAAAATCTTTTTATCCTGTTTGCCGGTAAGTCTAAAGGCCGTAAGGCGTCTAAAACAACTATTAGTCGCTGGGTCAAGGAAGCCATTAGGGAAGCTTTCACCTCCCAATCCTTAGATCCTCCGGAGTTTGTGAGGGCCCATTCTACAAGGGCCGTAGCTACCTCTGTCGCGGAGAGAAGTCTTCTCCCCCTAGAGTTTATCTGTAAGGCAGCTTCCTGGAGCTCTGAATCAACCTTCATCTCCCATTATAGGATTGATGCTAAAGTATCAGATTTTTCAGCCTTTGGGCAGACAGTCCTTACTTCTGCCGAGCATGAGGACCCTCCCTAGGGGATTCTTCTTGCTATCTCCCCATCTGTGCTGCTGGTAGGACGTAAGGGAATCGTTAATTTCTAACTATAATTTGTTTTCCCTTAATCCTAACAGCAGCACACAAATTTCCCACCCTAAGGTATTTTTTCTTGTTATAGACACGGTGGGCTGGGGGGCGAACCCCTCCCTTTAAGGGAGCTGGAGTTCTTTTATTGGTTATTCTTTGGGCTCATTAAAAATTCCGCCGGTCCTACCAGTCCACGGGGGCAGTTAACCCCATCTGTGCTGCTGTTAGGACTAAGGGAAAACAAATTATCGTTAGAAATTAACGATTTTTGCTCCAAAACATAGTTCTACATAAAAAAAAAAAGCTACAAGGGAATACACTTAAAACGCTGCAAACATGAACTTGATGCCGCTAGATTTTTTTGTTTTTATGATAACAAAGTAAGGGTTAACAGCCAAACAAAACTCAATGTTTATTGACCTGATTCTGTAGTAGTAGTGGACAAACTGTGTGTCACTTTATGTGTGAATAACTTTAAAAAGCTTTTACTTATCCAGGCCATTCTGAGATTGTTTTTTCGTCACATATTGTACAGTGGTAAAATGGAGTTCAAAAATGTCATTTTTTTTTTTTTTTAAATACCAAATTTACCAAAAATTTTGGAAGATTTGCAAATTTCCAAGTTTCAATTTCTCTACTTCTATAATACATAGTAATACCTCCAAAAATAGTTATTACTTTACATTCCCCATATGTCTACTTCATGTTTGGATCATTTTGGGAATGCCATTTTATTTTTTGGGGATGTTACAAGGCTTAGAAGTTTAGAAGCCAATCTTGAAATTTTTCAGAAATGTTCAAAAACCCACTTTTTAAGGACTAGTTCAGGTCTGAAGTCACTTTGTGAGGCTTACATATTAGAAACCACCCAAAAATTACCCCATTCTAGAAACGAAACCCCTAAAGGTATTCAAAAAATTGATTTTACAAACGTCGTTAACCCTTTAGGTGTTCCACAAGAGTTAATGGCAAATGGAAATAAAATTTCAGAATTTAGATTTTATGCCAAATTTTCCATTTTAATCAGTTTTTTTCCAGTAACAAAGCAAGGGTTAACAGCCAAACAAAACTCAATATTTATTGCCCTGATTCTGTAGTTTGCAGAAACACCCCATATGTGGTTGTAAATTACTGTACGGGCACACGGTAGGGCGTAGAGGGAATTTAGCGTGGTTTGATTTTTGGAAGGCAGATTTTGCTGGACTGGTTTATTTACACCATGTCCCATTTGAAGCCCCCCTGATGCACCCTTAGAGTAAAAACTCCATAAAAGTGACCCCATCTAAGAAACTACACCCCTTAAGGTATTCAAAACTGATTTTACAAACTCTACCCTTTACCCTTTAGGTG
This sequence comes from Bufo bufo, assembly GCF_905171765.1. NCBI lineage: Eukaryota > Metazoa > Chordata > Amphibia > Anura > Bufonidae > Bufo > Bufo bufo. Next base: position 37,623,241 of record NC_053397.1, on the reverse strand, counting down.
TTCGACAAGAGTTATTGGCAAATGGAGATGAAGTTTCAGAATGTGTAGGAAATTTCAATTTCATCATAGTTTTTATTTTTTTATTTTTTATGGCGTTCACCGTGCGGGGAAAGTAACATAACCATTTTATAGATCAGGTTGTTACGGGCGCGGTGATATCAAACATGTGTAGGGAATTAAATTTTTTTAATCCGTGTTTTTTTTTTTTTTTACTCAGACCCACTTGGTTCTTGAAGATCCAGTGGGTCTGATGTCTGAATAATACAATACAGTACACTATATAGTGTACTGTACTATATTTTCACTTTACTTAGTCTGATCAGACTTCCCCCCTTTTTTCTTTGCAATTTGTGCAGGAGGTGTTGCTGCCTTCTTAGTCGTGCACTCCTGACCAGCTAGTCTGCCCCATAGGCTGATTTTAATTATTGCGAGTATAGAGCTTGGCCTGCTCCCCCTCACTCACTGATAGCCATTTGGAACCAGGAGAGAGATAGTTTGTGGACTCTCATTGCAGTCCTTGGTGGCCATTTGGCATCAGGTGTGGTGTGGAGTGGGCCCGGCATGCATGTTGGTACCTGCATTCTTTGGATAATAATAGGGGCTATTTTGGCACCATAAATGACAGAAATTATAGCAGGCCCAGCATGCATGCGGAACCTACACTCCCTGAATTTTATGGCAGCCGTCAGGCACATAACAGGTAGTATTTAGTGTTAGGAACCCGTCTTACAGAGATCGCCTTGACGTGCGGCAGACGAGCTCAAATAATTTTGTACAAAATGATTTGCCAAGCATCTCTAACTTTTTAGCATAGTACATGCCATTACTATGCTATTTTTGTACTTTATTTGGTTTGCAGTGAGCTGTTGCATCACATGTTTTGTTTTACAGTACACTATATAGTGTACTGTACTGTATTTTCACTTTACCTAGTCTGATCAGACTTCTGCCTTCAGCAGAAGTCTGATCAGCACCATGGAGAGCCAGAAGCCTGTGAAGGCGTCCAGTTGCCATGGTAACCATCACTCGCTGCCACAACAGAGCAGCGGGTGATGGGGAGGGAGGGGGGCCCTCTCCCTCTGTGATCCCGTCAAGAATCGGGGGCTGAAAAGGCACAGCAGCCCCCGATGGGAGAGGGAGGGAGCTCCCTGCCTGTTAACCTCTTCCGTACAGCGGTCCCTACAGACCGCGGCATGGAAGGAGTTAAACGGCTGGCATCTGTGTGATGATGTCTGCCATTTCAAGCAGAGTGTCAGCAATGTGCTGACACTGCTTGCTAACTGCTTGGCCATCCTGAAAATGAGAGGGAGGGCGGGCGGATGATTGACCTGCGGTTCGCAGCGATTGCCAATACGGGGGGGTCACAGGACCCCCCTCGGCATTGACCCAGGGTGCCTGCTGATTGATTTCAGCAGGCACCCAGTTCCGATCACCGCCCGCCGCGCGGAGGTGATCGGAACTACACTGGACGTACCTGTACGCCCTGTGTCCTTAAGTACCAGGACATCAGGGCATACAGGTACTCCCTGTGTCCGCAAGAGGTTAAAGGGAAACTCTCAAAAATTTGCCCTGCTGGAGCCTAGAAATGTTTTATTTCCTATCTGTTGGATGTATACAAATGTGCAGTACTCCACGTTTTTGTTTCCTGCAGAGTCCAGTAAAAAAAATGCATCCATTAATGTAAATTTTTTTCTACCATGGAACTTTATGGTGAACGGACGCCACTGTACGGCATCAGTCTGAGGCATGTGTCAATGCATGCATTTTTGGTAGGCATTAAATGGATGGCAAAAATAGGATATGAACTTAGCCAGTGGCGTACCGTCAATATAGGCAGACCACGCACTGGCTATGGGGCCCGTGAGGTTAGGGGGCCCGGCCAGGCTGCTTGGCTCCGCCCCCTTTCCGACCTGAATACACGCTGCATTAGTTAACAGTAGAGAGATAAATACCGGCAATGGGGCGTTCGGGTCGGCAGCCCTGGGCCCAGTGTCAATGAGGGGTACATTGCCACCCCAAACGCCCTAGTGCCATTACATATTTACATTTTCATTTGGCATTATACACAGCGCTAGTGCTGCGCTGACAACAGCAGGCTGGAAGGAGGGAGAGTGAGCAGCCGATTCCTCCAATCAGGTAGCAGCTCACTGCCTGATGTGCCCGCCCCTCTGTGAGGTCTTTGATGGAAGTTTGCTCCCACAGCTAGCAGCACGGTAAAGTACCAGCTCTGCATTTACTTTTATCAGCAGTGATGTCCCCACATGCTGACCCTCCTCTGGGTCTTCCTGCCCTTCTCTTTGCTTGTTAACCCCCAGCACTGCCTTCACTATTCCTAGGCTGTGTGAGAGGGCAGAAGGAAGCAGAAGCGCTCTGCATGATAGAGCTGAGGTGAGAGGAGCTGACAGGAAGACGGGCTGTTTGCTGCGGCAGTGTGACTGTACTTAGAGCTGTTAGGGTCAGACAGGAGCCTCAGCTCTGCTTACTGTAGTGCACATGTATTCTTTCATATGGGACCTGTGGCATGTGCTGGATGCTCCAGATAGACGACCTCTGAGGTAAAAGGATGGGAAATGACTAAAATTGCTCAGCTCTGCTCCCTGTTAATAACAAGGGAGAAGTTGAGCTGTGAGACAGAGATCTAATGCTGTGGACCTGTTGAAGATCTGTCCCAGGGGTCACATTGACCTGTGTGGACAGTCCTGCTGCAGTAATTAACCCTATAGGCTCTCCTCTCATTTACACCTATCATAAAATAAATAAAACTTAAAGGGTAAGGCCGAGTTCATGTCCCGTTTTTTCCATCCGTTTCATGTATACATACAGTGGCATCCTTCATCATAGAGTTTGAAAGAAAAATGTATATGTTAACCTATATGGTTTTTCTACTGGACTCTGCAGGATAGAAAAGCATAGGGTGCAGCACTTTTTTATCCCTCCCCCCCCAACATATAAGTAAAAACGGATGGCAAAAACGTGATGTGAACACAGCCTAACCTTTTATTTAGCTCCTAATGTACCCCGCACCTTCACTAATCAGCTTTAATAATTAAACTTTTTATTGGGGGGGGCCCAATTCTGAGTTTTGCTATGGGGCCCCATGATTTCTATGTATGCCCCTGAACTTAGCCCTAGTGTCAGAATAAGCACCAGTACACAGTGGAGCAGCGTGGTGGAGAGGGGAGGCCGTCATGTACTGACAGAGCGCTACCTGGTCCTGGTGGTCAGGGATGAGGACTGTATTTCCCAAGGATCATTTTTCTACTGGGAAATACAGGGCACAGTATAATACACTAGAATCTATAAGATATAAAGATATTAGCCCTTCCCCCGAATAATAATACAATTACAGTTGTGTTCCAAATTATTCAACCCCCAATGCTGTAAAGGGTTTTAGGGAATTTAGTGTACATTTGTAATTGTGTTCAGAATGAAATCTTACAAGGACTTTTTAAAGAACCAAATGCAACTAAAATGACATCAATTGTTTTTGTAATACAGTATTAAAAGTTTTTATTTGTGATTTCTTCATTGACACAATTATTCAACCCCTTAACCGCCTCCGGACTGCCTAACGCAGTATCGCGTTATGGAGGCGGCAGTCTCAGGCAGAGTCACGCATATACGCGTCATCTCGCGAGACGCGAGATTTCCTGTGAACGCGTGCACACAGGCGCACGCGTTCACAGGATCGGAAGGTAAGCGAGTGGATCTCCAGCCTGCCAGCGGCGATCGTTCGCTGGCAGGCTGGAGATGCGATTTTTTTAACCCCTAACAGGTATATTAGACGCTGTTTTGATAACAGCGTCTAATATACCTGCTACCTGGTCCTCTGGTGGTCCCTTTTGTTTGGATCGGCCACCAGAGGACACAGGCAGCTCCGTAATAAGTAGCACCAAGCACCACACTACACTACACCCCCCCTGTCACTTATTAACCCCTTATTAACCCCTGATCACCCCATATAGACTCCCTGATCACCCCCTGTCATTGGTCACCCCCCTGTCATTGATCACCCCCCCTGTAAGGCTCCATTCAGACGTCCGTATGTGTTTTACGGATCCACAGATCCATGGATCGGATCCGCAAAACACATACAGACGTCTGAATGGAGCCTTACAGGGGGGTGATCACCCCATATAGACTCCCTGATCACCCCACTGTCATTGATCACCCCCCTGTAAGGCTTCATTCAGACGTCCGTATGTGTTTTACGGATCCACGGATCCATTGATCGGATCCGCAAAACACATACAGACGTCTGAATGGAGCCTACAGGGGGGTGATCACCCCATATAGACTCCCTGATCACCCCCCTGTCATTGATCACCCCCTTGTAAGGCTGGCTCCATTCAGAGGTCCGTATGTGTTTTGCGGATCCACGGATCCATGGATCGGATCCGCAAAACACATACGGACGTCTGAATGGAGCCTTACAGGGGGGTGATCAATGACAAGGGGGTGATCACCCCCTATAGACTCCCTGATCACCCCCCCTGTCATTGATCACCCCCCTGTGATTGATCACCCCCCTGTAAGGCTCCATTCAGACGTCCGTTTGTGTTTTGCGGATCCGATCCTGTCATTGATCACCCCCCTGTCATTGATCACCCCCCTGTAAGGCTCCATTCAGACGTCCGTATGTGTTTTAGGGATCCACGGATCCATGGATCGGATCCGCAAAACACATACGGACGTCTGAATGGAGCCTTACAGAGGGGTGATCAATGACAGGGGCGTGATCACCCCATACACCCTGTACAGAATTATTAGGCAAATGAGTATTTTGACCACATCATCCTCTTTATGCATGTTGTCTTACTCCAAGCTGTATAGGCTCGAAAGCCTACTACCAATTAAGCATATTAGGTGATGTGCATCTCTGTAATGAGAAGGGGTGTGGTCTAATGACATCAACACCCTATATCAGGTGTGCATAATTATTAGGCAACTTCCTTTCCTTTGGCAAAATGGGTCAAAATAAGGACTTGACAGGCTCAGAAAAGTCAAAAATAGCGAGATATCTTGCAGAGGGATGCAGCACTCTTAAAATTGCAAAGCTTCTGAAGCGTGATCATCGAACAATCAAGCGTTTCATTCAAAATAGTCAACAGGGTCGCAAGAAGCGTGTGGAAAAACCAAGGCGCAAAATAACTGCCCATGAACTGAGAAAAGTCAAGCGTGCAGCTGCCAAGATGCCACTTGCCACCAGTTTGGCCATATTTCAGAGCTGCAACATCACTGGAGTGCCCAAAAGCACAAGGTGTGCAATACTCAGAGACATGGCCAAGGTAAGAAAGGCTGAAAGACGACCACCACTGAACAAGACACACAAGCTGAAACGTCAAGACTGGGCCAAGAAATATCTCAAGACTGTTTTTCTAAGGTTTTATGGACTGATGAAATGAGAGTGAGTCTTGATGGGCCAGATGGATGGGCCCGTGGCTGGATTGGTAAAGGGCAGAGAGCTCCAGTCCGACTCAGACGCCAGCAAGGTGGAGGTGGAGTACTGGTTTGGGCTGGTATCATCAAAGATGAGCTTGTGGGGCCTTTTCGGGTTGAGGATGGAGTCAAGCTCAACTCCCAGTCCTACTGCCAGTTTCTGGAAGACACCTTCTTCAAGCAGTGGTACAGGAAGAAGTCTGCATCCTTCAAGAAAAACATGATTTTCATGCAGGACAATGCTCCATCACACGCGTCCAAGTACTCCACAGCGTGGCTGGCAAGAAAGGGTATAAAAGAAGAAAATCTAATGACATGGCCTCCTTGTTCACCTGATCTGAACCCCATTGAGAACCTGTGGTCCATCATCAAATGTGAGATTTACAAGGAGGGAAAACAGTACACCTCTCTGAACAGTGTCTGGGAGGCTGTGGTTGCTGCTGCACGCAATGTTGATGCCGAACAGATCAAAACACTGCCAGAATCCATGGATGGCAGGCTTTTGAGTGTCCTTGCAAAGAAAGGTGGCTATATTGGTCACTGATTTGTTTTTGTTTTGTTTTTGAATGTCAGAAATGTATATTTGTGAATGTTGAGATGTTATATTGGTTTCACTGGTAAAAATAAATAATTGAAATGGGTATATATTTGTTTTTTGTTACGTTGCCTAATAATTATGCACAGTAATAGTCACCTGCACACACAGATATCCCCCTAAAATAGCTAAAACTAAAAACAAACTAAAAACTACTTCCTAAAATATTCAGCTTTGATATAAATGAGTATTTTGGGTTCATTGAGAACATGGTTGTTGTTCAATAATAAAATTAATCCTCAAAAATACAACTTGCCTAATAATTCTGCACTCCCTGTATAGAGTCCCTGATCACCCCCCTGTCATTGATCATCCCCCTGTAATGCTTCATTCAGACGTCCGTATGTGTTTTACGGATCCATGGATCGGATCCTCAAAACTCATACGGACGTCTGAATGGAGCCTTACAGGGAGGTGATCACCCCATATAGACTCCCTGATCACCCCCCTGTCATTGATCACCCCCTTGTAAGGCTGGCTCCATTCAGAGGTCCGTATGTGTTTTGCGGATCCATGGATCGGATCCGCAAAACACATACGGACGTCTGAATGGAGCCTTACAGGGGGGTGATCAATGACAAGGGGGTGATCACCCCCTATAGACTCCCTAATCACCCCCCTGTGATTGATCACCCCCCTATAAGGCTCAATTCAGACGTCCGTTTGTGTTTTGCGGATCCGATCCTGTCATTGATCACCCCCCTGTCATTGATCACCCCCCTGTAAGGCTCCGTTCAGACGACCATATGTGTTTTACGGATCCACGGATCGGATCCGCAAAACACATACAGACATCTGAATGGAGCCTTACAGGGGGGTGATCAATGACAGGGGCGTGATCACCCCATATAGACTCCCTGATCACCCCCCTGTCATTGATCACCCCCCTGTAAGGCTCCATTCATACATTTTTTTGGCACAAGTTAGTGGAAATTTTTTTTTTTAAATTTTTTTTTACAAAGTCTCATATTCCACTAACTTGTGACAAAAAATAAAATCTCACCATACCCCTCACGGAATCCAAATGCGTAAATTTTTTTAGACATTTATATTCCAGACTTCTTATCACGCTTTAGGGCCCCTAAAATGTCAGAGCAGTATAAATACCCCACATGTGACCCCATTTCGTAAAGAAGACACCCCAAGGTATTCGCTGAGGGGCATATTGAGTCCATGAAAAATTTAACTTTTTGTCCCAAGTTAGCGGAAAGGGAGACTTTGTGAAAAAAATAAAAATAAATTATTTCCGCTAACTTGTGCCAAAAAAAATAAATCTTCTATGAACTCGCCATGCCCCTCATTGAATACCTTGGGGTGTCTTCTTTCCAAAATGGGGTCACATGTGTGGTATTTATACTGCCCTGGCATTTTAGGGGCCCTGAGAATAAGTCTGGGATCCAAATGTCTAAAAATGCCCTCCTAAAAGGAATTTGGGCCCCTTTGCGCATCTAGGCTGCAAAAAAGTGTCACACATGTGATATCGCCGTACTCAGGAGAAGTTGGGCAATGTGTTTTGGGGTGTCATTTTACATATACCCATGCTGGGTGAGATAAATATCTCGGTCAAATGCCAACTTTGTATAAAAAAATGGGAAAAGTTGTCTTTTGCCAAGATATTTCTCTCACCCAGCATGGGTATATGTAAAATGACACCCCAAAACACATTGCCCTACTTCTTCTGAGTACGGCGATACCACATGTGTGACACTTTTTTGCAGCCTAGGTGGGCAAAGGGGCCCACATTCCAAAGAGCACCTTTCGGATTTCACGGGGCATTTTTTACACATTTTGATTTCAAACTACTTCTCACGCATTAGGGCCCCTAAAAGGCCAGGGCAGTATAACTACCCCACAAGTGACCCCATTTTAGAAAGAAGACACCCCAAGGTATTCCGTGAGGGGCATGGAGAGTTTCTAGAATTATTTTTTTTGTCACAAGTTAGCGAAAATGATGATTTTTTTTTTTTTTACAAAGTCTCATATTCCACTAACTTGTGACAAAAAATAAAAACTTTCATGAACTCACTATGCCCATCACGAAATACCTTGGGGTGTCTTCTTTCCAAAATGGGGTCACTTGTGGGGTAGTTATACTGCCCTGGCATTTTAGGGGCCCTAATGCGTGAGAAGAAGTCTGGAATCCAAATCTGTAAAAAATGCCCTGTGAAATCCGAAAGGTGCTCTTTGGAATGTGGGCCCCTTTGCCCACCTAGGCTGCAAAAAAGTGTCACACATCTGGTATCGCCGTACTCAGGAGAAGTTGGGAAATGTGTTTTGGTGTGTCATTTTACATATACCCATGCTGGGTGAGATAAATATCTTGGTCAAATGCCAACTAACTCGCCATGCCCCTCACGGAATACCTTGGGGTGTCTTCTTTCCAAAATGGGGTCACTTGTGGGGTAGTTATACTGCCCTGGCATTTTAGGGGCCCTAATGTGTGAGAAGTAGTTTGAAATCAAAATGTGTAAAAAATGCCCTGTGAAATCCGAAAGGTGCTCTTTGGAATGTGGACCCATTTGCCCACCTAGGCTGCAAAAAAGTGTCACACATCTGGTATCTCCGTACTCAGAAGAAGTAGGTCAATGTGTTTTGGGGTGTCTTTTTACATATACCCATGCTGGGTGAGAGATCGCATTCAGCAGGAGATGGGCGGGCTGGAGGGACGCGCTGGGCGGCGACAGTTTATGAAGGTAGACGGAGCCTCTAGGTGCTGATGACGCCCCCATAGCACCTAGAGGCTCATTAGCATATAGAACGGCTGCCCCAAAAATTAGGATGGTTTGTTAGAGCAGACACTAGCGGATCGCTAGTGTCTGACACCTAAATATGTGATAAGAAGTGATAGAAACCCTTTAAGGGTGTTTAAGCTAGGGGGGCTGAGGTGGTTAAAGACTACCACTCTTAAAAACAGAGGTTCATTCAAGTGTTTTCGATCAGGTATTGAAAACACCTATGGATGTCAAGGAGCAGCAATCAAGCATAATAAGCACCAATTAGGCAGATTTAAAAGGACTGTGATACTCAGCTCCTTCTAGACATTTACTGGTGTGTTTACAAACATGGTGAAGTCAAGAGAATGGTCCAGGAAGACAAGAGAAGAGGTGATTTCTCTTCACAGGAAGGGCAATGGCTATAAGAAGATTGCAAAGATGTTAAACATACCAAGAGACATCATAGGAAGCATCATTCGCAAATTCAATGCAAAGGGCACTGTTGAAACGCTACCTGGTCGTGGCAGAAAGAAGATGCTGACTTCGACTGCTGTGCGCTACCTGAAGCGCAAAGTGGAGAAAAGTCCCCGTGTGACTGCTGAGGAACTGAAAAAAGATTTGTCAGATGTGGGTACTGAAGTTTCAGCTCAGACAATAAGGCGCACACTGCGTAATGAAGGCCTCCATGCCAGAACTCCCAGGCGCACCCCCTTGCTGTCTCCAAAGAATAAGAAGAGTCGACTGCAGTATGCCAAAAGTCATGTGGACAAACCACAAAAGTTTTGGGATAGTGTTCTGTGGACTGATGAAACAAAATTAGAACTGTTTGGGCCCATGGATCAACGCTATGTTTGGAGGAGGAAGAACAAGGCCTATGAAGAAAAGAACACCTTGCCTACTGTAAAGCATGGTGGGGGGTCAATCATGCTTTGGGGCTGTTTTGCTTCTACAGGTACAGGGAAGCTTCAGCGTGAGCAAGGTACCATGAATTATCTTCAGTACCAGGAGATATTGGATGAAAATGTGATGCAGTCCGTCACAAACCTGAGGCTTGGGAGACGTTGGACCTTTCAACAGGACAATGATCCCAAGCATACCTCCAAGTCCACTAGAGCATGGTTGCAGATTAAAGGCTGGAACATTTTGAAGTGGCCATCGCAGTCACCAGACTTAAATCCGATTGAGAACCTCTGGTGGGACTTAAAGAAAGCAGTTGCAGTGCGCAAGCCTAAGAATGGGACTGAACTGGAGGCATTTGCCCATGAAGAATGGGAGAAGATACCCGTAGATCGCTGCAAGACACTTGTGTCAAGCTATGCTTCATGTTTAAAAGCTGTTATAACTGGAAAAGGATGTTGTACTAAGTACTAAGATTGAATGTCACTTGGGGGTTGAATAAAACTGATAATGATGTGAGCACAGAAAAGACATTTGTGGTTATTTCATCATAAATGTTATGTTATATTTGTCTGACTTAGGCTACTTTCACACCTGCGTTCAGGTGTCCGCTCGTGAGCTCCGTTTGAAGGGGCTCACAAGCGGCCTTAAAAGCAGCCGTCCGGCCCTAATGCATTCTCAGTGGAGGCGGATCCACTGAGAATGCATCCGCCTGCCAGCGTTCAGCCTCCGCTCCGCTCAGTGAGCGGACACCTGAACGCTGCTTGCAGCGTTCGGGTGTCCGCCTGGCCGTGCGGAGGCGAGCGGATCCGTCCAGACTTATAATGGAAGTCAATGGGGACGGATCCGCTTGAAGATGACACCATATGGCTCAATCTTCAAGCGGATCCGTCCCCCATTGACTTTCAATGTAAAGTCTGAACGGATCCGCTCAGGCTACTTTCACACTTAGAAATTTTTCTAAGTTATAATGCAGACGGATCCGTTCTGAACGGATGCAAACGTCTGCATTATAGGAGCGGATCCGTCTGATGAAACATCAGACGGACCCGCTCCGAACGCTAGTGTAAAAGTAGCCTTACAAGTGCCTCTTTGATTTAATTGTAAACCAGATGACTGAAATGATCAAAATCAATGTCAAACTGGCCAAAACACTCAATTTCAGTGGGGGTTGAATAATTTTGAAAACAACTGTAGGTGGTCATTTATTATATAGAAATACGTCTATGTTAGGCGTATTTCAGACACAGAATGTGGCGCGAAGGTTCTTAGCACCCCAATATGCATATTTTTCCTGTTGGTGCGGGGTCAGCCACTGATCCACCTGTGCGTTCAGAGCGGACAGGAGTGCTGGTCCGGTGTGACTCTCTGCTTTCAGGAAAGTCAACCCCAAGACGGCGTGACACTGTCCTATCTGGGATGTGGAATAGCCCCTGGGGAGCTGGGGGGTGCAATTGATGTGGAGCAAGACACAGCAGCAGAAGAGGACTCAGCCGAGGAGGTTAGCGAAGAGGATGGAGTAGGAGGAGTAGAGGAGGTGGCAGCAGGCCTGCCTGCAAGTCGTGGCGGTGTCACCAACTCGGCTGCAGAGCCACGCATTCCATGCTTGGCAGCCGTCAGCAGGTTTACCGAATGCGCAGTGTACGTGACATACCTGCCCTGACCGTGCTTTGCAGACCAGGTATCAGTGGTCAGATGGACCCTTGCCCCAACACTGTGTGCCAGACATGCCATGACTTCCTTTTCCACAATAGAGTACAGGTTGGGGATTGCCTTTTGTGAAAAAAAAATTTGGCCGGGTACCTTCCACTGCGGTGTCCCAATAGCTATACATTTTTTAAAGGCCTCAGACTCCACCAGCTTGTATGGTAAAAGCTGGCGGGCTAAGAGTTCCGACAAGCCAGCTGTCAGACGCCGGGCAAGGGGGTGACTCTGTGACATTGGCTTCTTACGCTCAAACATTTTTTTGACAGATACCTGACTGTGGGCAGATGAGCAGGAACTGCTGAAGGTAAGAGGCGGAGTGGCGGGTGGTTGAGAGGGGGCAAGGAGGACAGCAGTGGTTGATGTGGCTGAAGATGCTGGATCAGGAGGAGGATGGTGACTTTGAGTTTGTGTGCTGCTTGTACACATGTGTTGATCCCATAGGCCAGGGGTGGTCAACCTTACAGACACAAAGAGCCCAAAAAAGAAATGTATGACTACCAGGAGCCACAAGCTATACATTTACACACAAGTCACCGTATTTTTCGCCCTACAAGATGCACCTAGGTTTTCATAAAGAAAACTAAGAGAATAAAAATATTTTTATCTGATCTGAGGTCTGATGTTTTTTTCTTATTTTTCATTAGCAGAGAAAAAAATTTAAAATATATTTTTCATCAGACCTTAAATCAGACTCCTAAATCAGATCCCCAATCCTCATCTGACCTAAAATAAAATCCCCAAACCTCATCAGACCTCCAAATAAGACCCCCACTGCTCGGATCAGACAACACAAATCAGACTCCCAGTGTCAGACCCTCAGTTCTCAGATCTCCCCCTTCTCAGATCTGACCCCCCATGCACAGACCTAACCAACCCATGCTCGAACAAGACCCCCCCCCCATGCTCAAATCTGGACCCCCATGCTCAAATCTGAACCCCCATGCTTTGATATGACCCCCATGCTCTGACATGACCCCCATGCTCAGATATGACCCCCATGCTCAGACCTGACCAACCCATGCTCCAACAAGACCCCAATGCTCAGATCTGAATCCCCATGCTCAGATCTGAATCCCCATGCTCAGATCTGAATCCCCATGCTCAGATCTCCCCCCCATGCTCAGATCTGATTCCCCATGCTCAAATCCTTCCCCCATGCTCAAATCCTTCCCCCCATGCTCAAATCCTTCCCCCATGCTCAAATCCTTCCCCCATGCTCAAATCCCCCCATGCTCAAATCCTCCCCCCCATGCTCACATCCTCCGCCCCTCATGGCTCAGATCTGATTCCCCATGCTCAAATCCTTCCCCCATGCTCAAATCCTTCCCCCCATGCTCAAATCCTTACCCCCATGCTCAAATCCTTCCCCCCATGCTCAAATCCTTCCCCCATGCTCAAATCCCCCCATGCTCAAATCCCCCCATGCTCAAATCCTCCCCCCATGCTCACATTCTCCTCCCCTCATGGCTCAGATCTGATCCCCATGGCTCTGATCTGACTCCCATGGCTCTGATCGACCCCCATGGCTCAGATCAGGACCCCCATGGCTCAGATCAGGACCCCCATGGCTCAGATCAGGACCCCCATGGCTCAGATCAGGACCCCCATGGTTCAGATCTGACCCACATGGTTTTGATCAGGACCCCCATGGCTCAGATCAGACCCCCCCATGCTCATATCAGACCCCCATGCTCAGATCAGAACCTCGCATGCATAGATTAGAGCCCCATGCTCAGTTCTATAATTAATAAAAAATCTCTTCCCTCTCTTGATCAGGCACTGGGCTCCTGCTCGGTCACCTGCTACTCTGCAGGTCTGACACGCTCTCCACTGTGACCTGATGAGCACAACGGCAGGTAATAGTCTGTGTCTCCACATACTACGTTCTCACACTGTGTGCATCAGGACATAGTGGAGAGTGAGCTGGAGCTGCAAAGTAGCAACAGTGCCTGATCAGGAAAAGAGATCTGAGCATGGGGTGGAGAGTGAGCTGCCTGACTGCTTCCCGGCTTCACAGCTAGAGCCGCACTTGAAAAAGCAAAGAGCCGCATACGGCTCAAGAGCCACGGTTTGGCCACCCCTGCCATAGGCGTTTGTGATGTGAGATCATGTGCCTTCGCAAAGCAGTTGTACCTAGGTGGGTGTTGGACTTCCCACGACTCAGTTTCTTTTTGCACAGGTTGCAAATGGCATTGCTGTTATCAGAGGCAGACACACAAAAAAAATGCCACACTGCTGAGCTTTGCAATGACAGCATTCTGGTGGTGGCAACAGCATGCGTTGATTGGCGTGCTGTCTGGCTGACCCCAGGTGCCGATACATGCTGTCTGACTGTGCCACTAGCTCCTTGCGACGACCTCCCCCTGCTTCCAACTTGTCTCCTCCTCCTCTCTGTCTCCCCATCTGAACTTTCCCCCTGTTCTCCTTCTCTTCGAGCGGGCACCCACGTGACATCCATGGACACATCGCCATCATCAACCGCTTCACTTGTATCTGACAACTCAGCAAAGGAAGCAGCAGCGGGTACAACATCACTCTGACAAGTGAAGCGGCTGTGGTGCTAGTGTTGGTAGTGGCAGCAGGCGGGCGAGTGGTAACTTGAGAGGTGCCCAAAGCTGAGCTGGAGGAGGATGGTGTGTCAAGGTTCTGAGCGGAAGCTGTAGAAGATTGGGTGTCCTGTGTAAGCCAGTCAACTATGTCCTCAGAATTTTTCGAGTTCAGGGTACGTGGCCCCTGAACACTGGGCATTATTCTAGGGCCAAAGGAAATCACAGCACCACGACCACGACTGCCCCTGTGGGGTGGCCTGCCTCTGCCTGTCATTTTTTTTAGATTAGTGGTACTATGCGTGCAAGGTACTGTGCCACCCTATATGAGTGGTGGGCAGTGGGCACAGTACAGTCAGTGGACCTGACACTCACTGGCAGGCAACTGCAATTGTATTACAGAGGAAAAATTTAATGACTTTTTTATCTGCAAGGTACTGTGCCACCCTATATGAGTGGTGGGCAGTGGGCACAGTACAGTCTGCGGACCTGACACACACTGGCAGGCAACTGCAATTATATTACAGAGAAAAAATGTAATGACTTTTTTATCTGCAAGGTACTGTGCCACCCTATATGAGTGGTGGGCAGTGGGCACAGTACAGTCAGTGGGCCTGACACTCACTGGCAGGCAAGTGCAATTATATTACAGAGAAAAAATGTAATGACTTTTTTATCTGCAAGGTACTGTGCCACCCTATATGAGTGGTGGGCAGTGGGCACAGTACAGTCTGTGGGCCTGACACTCACTGGCAGGCAACTGCAATTATATTACAGAGGGAAAATGTTATGACTTTTTTATCTGCAAGGTACTGTGCCACCCGATATGAGTGGTGTGCACACAGTACAGTCTGTGGGCCTGTGGCCTCTCACACACGGGCAGGCAACTGCAATATATAAATATATAGAAAAAAATTAAATAAAAGCAGACTGATTTAACAGCCCTAAAAAGGTCTTTTTGGGGTGCTGTCAGGACGCTCTGTGTCCACTCCAGTCTTTGAGGACTGAAGTGGACACAGAACACTGGCCTAGCTAACGCTTTCCCTATTAATTCAGCAGCAGCAGCACTCTCCCTGCTCTAACTAACACTGCAGCTTCAGAATGAACCTAAGAGGGCTGCCATCCTTGCTTTTTTATAGGAGGTGGGAGGGTCTGGGAGGGAGGGCATGCTGATTGGCTGGAATGTGTCTGCTGACTGTGAGGTTCAGGGTAAAAGTTTGCTCAATGATGACGTTTAGGGGCGGACCGAACATCGCATATGTTCGCCCGCCGCGGCGAACGTGAACAAGCGATGTTCGCCAGCGAATAGTTCGGGACATCTCTACCAAGGAACTCCATACACATTCGACTATCATTGGAAAAGCCTGACGATATCAAGTGGGCCGGCCAACTGCCCAAAGCAGATAATTGCCTCACAACTCTTCTCTCAAAGATGCTATCTGAGAAAGTATTGGACAAGTGAAATTTCAATGCCCGATCCACCAGCGGTGTGTGGCAGCGGCTTTCTCCTCTCCTTCTATTGAAAACACATGCAGTGGCCAATCGGAGCAGCATACGTGTGCGTGACAGCCATTGATAGTTCATGTGCACCTTATGTCATCAAAAACTCTCTATCAAGCTGGCTGTAATTAGCGATGTGCTAATGTCAGCTGAACATAACTGTATATCTTACACCTCCCTGTGTGCCCTTGTTTATGCTAAATAATTACTTTTATAATATGTAAATGAGCCTCTAGGAACAGGGGGGCGTTGCTCCTGCTCCTAGTGGCTCCATTCTCTCACCACTTGACACGCCCTGGTAAACTTGATTAACATCCTTGGTCTCCTCCAAGCCCCGCAAATCCCACGCCTGCGCTGTCCCGTTTAGTATTCGGCGCAGGAGCAGTGAGTGAAGGATGCTCGCCGGCTTCCTCACTGCGCATGCGCCGAACACAAAACGGGACGGCGCAGGCCCGGATTTGCGGGACTGGAGGAGACCAAGGATGTCAATTAAGTTTATCAGGGCGTGTCAAGTGGTGAGAGAACAGAGCCTCTTGGAGCAGGAGCAATGCCCTCCTTCTCCTAGAGGCTCATCTACAGCCGAGTTTTTTGATGACAGAAACCCTTTAAGCCGCCAAGTTGCTGGGAGCTATTCCTTCCAGAATAAGGTAAACATCTCACTGCTTGATGGAGCAGTCTAACACTCCACGTATGGAAAGAAGAACAAAGGTAAATATAATTAAGGACATTAAACAAAGTTTCATCTGCCAATGTACCTGACTTTGATGTTTTATAGCAACGCTCACAAACTACGCAATTGGCACCGTGAACAGGATGATGATGACAATTAAACCTACTGGTTGTCAGACCTCATGAAAGTTGTTTGTTGTATGCATTTATTTATTTTTTTAATTCTGAGAAGTGGAATAATACCTAGTTTTTGCACCAAAACATAGTTCTACATTTTAAAAAAAAACTACAAGGGAATACACTTAAAACGCTGCAAACATGAACTTGATGCCGCTAGATTTTTTTGTTTTTACGCTAACAAAGTAAGGGTTAACAGCCAAACAAAACTCAATGTTTATTGACCTGATTCTGTAGTAGTAATGGACAAACTGTGTGTTACTTTATGTGTGAATAACTTTAAAAAGCTTTTACTTATCCAGGCCATTCTGAGATAGTTTTTTCGTCACATATTGTACAGTGGTAAAATGGAGTTCAAAAAATTCTTTTTTATTTTTAAAAAAATACCAAATTTACCCAAAATTTTGGAAGATTTGCAAATTTCCAAGTTTCAATTTCTCTACTTCTATAATACATAGTAATACCTCCAAAAATAGTTATTACTTTACATTCCCCATATGTCTACTTCATGTTTGGATCATTTTGGGAATGATATTTTATTTTTTGGGGATGTTACAAGGCTTAGAAGTTTAGAAGTAAATCTTGAAATTTTTCAGAAATGTTCAAAAACCCACTTTTTAAGGACTAGTTCAGGTCTGAAGTCACTTTGTAAATGACCCCATTCTAGAAACTAAACCCCTAAAGGTATTCAAAATTGATTTTACAAATGTCGTTAACCCTTTAAGTGTTCCACAAGAGTTAATGGCAAATGGAAATAACATTTCAGAATTTCGATTTTATGCCAAATTTTCCATTTTAATCAGTTTTTTTCCAGTAACAAAGCAAGGGTTAACAGCCAAACAAAACTCAATATTTATTGCCCTGATTCTGTAGTTTGCAGAAACACCCCATATGTGGTTGTAAATTACTGTACGGGCACACGGTAGGGCGTAGAGGGAATTTAGCGCGGTTTGATTTTTGGAAGGCAGATTTTGCTAGACTGGTTTATTTACACCATGTCCCATTTGAAGCCCCCCTGATGCACCCTTAGAATAAAAACTCCATAAAAGTGACCCCATCTAAGAAACTACACCCCTTAAGGTATTCAAACTCTGTTTACCCTTTAGGTGTTTGACAAGAGTTATTGGCAAATGGAGATGAAGTTTCAGAATGTGTAGGAAATTTCAATTTCATCATAGTTTTTATTTTTTATTTTTTATGGCGTTCACCGTGCGGGGAAAGTAACATAACCATTTTATAGATCATGTCGTTACGGACGCGGTGATATCAAACATGTGGTAGGGAATTTAAATTTTTTTAATCAGTGTTTTTTTTTTTTTTTTTTTTTTTTTTTTACCCAGACCCACTTGGTTCTTGAAAATCCAGTGGGTCTGATGTCTGAATAATACATTACAGTACACTATACTAGGGCTGCACGATATGGGAACTTTGTGCGATTGCGATTAGGGCCCTAAAAATTGCGATAACGGTATGCGATGCGATATTTTAAGGGAATTGTGCTAGAGGTCTATTTGCTTGGATTTTCCCATATGAGCCGCTGACGCGGCTGGGTATGACATAGTTATGGGGGATCTGTGGCTGGAGCTGTTATGTGGGGGATCTGTGGATGGAGCTGTTATGTGGGGGATCTGTGGATGGAGCTGTTATGTGGGGGATCTGTGGATGACGCTGTTATGTGGGGGATCTGTGGATGACGCTGTTATGTGGGGGATCTGTGGATGACGCTGTTATGTGGGGGATCTGTGGATGACGCTGTTATGTGGGGGATCTGTGGATGACGCTGTTATGTGGGGGATCTGTGGATGACGCTGTTATGTGGGGGATCTGTGGATGACGCTGTTATGTGGGGGATCTGTGGAGGACACTGTTATGTGGGGGATCTGTGGAGGTGTAGATCTGTGGATGACGCTGTTATGGGGGATCTGTGGATGACGCTGTTATGTGGGGGATATGTGGAGGACGCTGTTATCTGGGGGATCTGTGGAGGACGCTGTTATGTGGGGGATCTGCGGAGGACGCTGTTGTGGGGGATCTGGGGAGGACACTGTTATGGGGGATCTGCGGAGGACACTGTTATGGGGGATCTGCGGAGGACACTGTTATGGGGGATCTGCGGAAGACACTGTTATGGGGGACCTGCGGAGGGCACTGTTATGGGGAATCTGCGGAGGACACTGTTATGGGGGACCTGCGGAGGACACTGTTATGGGGGACCTGCGGAGGACACTGTTATGGGGGACCTGTGGATGGCACTGTTATAGGGGATGTGTGCTGTGACACATGGGGCCACGAGGGGGGCCAGCATAAGACACACATATAGCATCTTATGCTGGTCCCCCTCATGGCCCTATGTGTCCGCTCATGTGTCCTAAACTGCACACATAACTCTCCTATTCATAAAATGGCCAGCCTCTGTACTTTTACTATGAATGCACTGCAGAGAGCGACAGCGAGAGAGCCGGCCGGCACGTGACTGACATCACTGTCACGCTCCTCCCACTTAATTCAGAAAGCAGGAGCGTGACTAAGTGACGTCAGTCACGCGCCGGCCGCCTCGCTCGCTCCCGCTCGCTGCAGTGCATTCATCGTGAAAGTAAGTACAGAGGCTGGACCTGTTATCAATAGGACAGAGGACATTTTATCAATAGGGGCCCCTTCATATATAATTGCGGCATTTTTGGGTCGGCCGAATCGCCAAATCGCATTTGCCGATTATCGCGATCTGATTATTTTTGCGATATATCGTGCAGCCCTATAGTGTACTGTACTATATTTTCACTTTACTTAGTCTGATCAGCACCATGGACAGCCGAAAGCCTGTGAAGGCATCCGGTTGCCATGGTAACCATCACTTGCTGCCAGAACAGAGCAGCGGGTGATGGGGAGGGAGGGGGGCCCTCTCACTCTGTGATCCCATCAAGAATCGGGGGCTGAAAAGGCACAGCAGCCCCCGATGGGAGAGGAAGGGAGCTCCCTGCCTATTAACCTCTTCCGTACAGCGGTCCCTACAGACCACGGCATGGAAGGAGTTAAACGGCTGGCATCTGTGTGATGATGTCTGCCATTTCAAGCAGAGTGTCAGCAATGTGCTGACACTGCTTGCTAACTGCTTGGCCATCCTGAAAATGAGAGGGAGGGCGGGCGGATGATTGACCTGCGGTTCACAGCGATTGCCGATACGGGGGGGTCACAGGACCCCCCTCGGCATTGACCCAGGGTGCCTGCTGATTGATTTCAGCAGGCACCCAGTTCCGATCACCGCCCGCAGCGCGGAGGTGATCAGAACTACACAGGACGTACCTGTACGCCCTGTGTCCTTAAGTACCAGGACATCAGGGCGTACAGGTACTCCGTGTCCGCAAGAGGTTAAAGGGAAACTCTCAAAAATTTGCCCTGCTGGAGCCTAGAATATTTTTATTTCCTATCTGTTGGATGTATACAAATGTGCAGTACTCCACGTTTTTGTTTCCTGCAGAGTCCAGTAAAAAAAATGCATCCATTAACGTAATTTTTTTTCTACCATGGAACTTTATGGTGAACGGACGCCACTGTACGGCATCAGTCTGAGGCATATGTCAATGCATGCATTTTTGGTAGGCATTAAATGGATGGCAAAAATAGGATATGAATTTAGCCCTAGTGTCAGAATAAGCACCAGTACACAGTGGAGCAGCGTGGTGGAGAGGGGAGGCCGTCATGTACTGACAGAGCGCTACCTGGTCCTGGTGGTCAGGGATGAGGACTGTATTTCCCAAGGATCATTTTTCTACTGGGAAATACAGGGCACAGTATAATAGACTAGAATCTATAAGATATAAAGATATTAGCCCTACCCCCGAATAATAATACAATTAGGTGGTCATTTATTATATAGAAATACGTCTATGTTAGGCGTATTTCAGACACAGATTGTGGCGCAAAGGTTCTTAGCACCGCAATATGCATATTTTTCCCACTCATGCCAGGTCTAAAAAAGGTGTCATGGGCAGGGAAAGTGATACAGTCATGGCTATCCAGTTATTGGATACCAACGCCATACATTTACCGAATAACACCTCTGTTTTGTTACATTGAACTTGGGTCATGATTAAGAGGGATGGCCGGTGGCATCCGTATTGCGCCGCTATATTTGAAAGTCTTGAACCGGCGCAAGACGAACCACAGCCAAACCATTTGTTGCCATGAATGTTTTCAGTAATCAGCAACAAAAGTTGGAGGTTCGAAGACGATCCGACAGGCGATCCGACAGGCGATCCGGCAGCTTTATTCCCATTACCTGCCGAGCATTTTCTGGGAAACTAAACTCTTTGGGTATCGGGGGAAGTATGGTTGCAAAGCTGAAACTTAAACTAATTGTGGGAAGCAAGAAGTGAGCGGAGCGGCATGACGTGAGCTACGGACGTGCCGCGATCCCCCCGCCCCCAGCGCCGGCCCCAGCTCCGGCCCCTGCAGCAGCGATACATGCGGTCCTCCGAGAGCCGCTGATTGAATGAGTTGCCGGGTATACAGCGCTCCAGGAGGAAGCTTGGTGGGGCCAGCAGCGGTAACAGTGCCGAGTGTGCGGCTTAAAAACCCTCCGGAGCTGTGTCTCTCCCTGCGCTGATCTGCCTTGTCCGCCGTCCTCGGCGCCAGCCCCAGCCCTGCAGCGCTGCATGAGATCTCCTATGAGCTGCCGTGTGGGTAAGCTGTCGGCGTGTACCACGCTCCGGGAAGAAACTTGGTGGAGCCGGTTTCAGAGCCGAACGAGCGGTTGGAGTCCCCCCTAGAAGCTGTGCCCTTTCCTTTATCTGTTTCACTCCTGGAGCTGAGTATCGGAAGTGGATGTGCTCCCCATCTCCCCACTCTTTATAGTGTACAACTTACTCCCACAACAGTGCAACTTATACAACAGTGCACAACTTACTCCCCTGCCTGCCCAGAATTCTCGGGGGTTACTCCTTATTGTGAAGTCCTCTCTTCAATACTGCTTAAAAGCAGATTCGCCTCATCCAATGACGCTGCCCGGGATTACCGTTATTTTATTTTCCAGGGGGGCCATTTGCCGCAGTGCCGAGGCTCACCTCTCCGATTGCTGCTAATCAGTGTGGGTGGATGGCGTAGAGAACACCTGGACCATTGCAACTTGAAAACCTTCCAAGATCCGGGAATCTGGGAACTTTGGAACATCGGGAGATTAAGGAACGTAAGATTTTCTGCTCTTTGGTGTTATATTGCTGTATGATAACAATAACAATAACAATTTGATATACTAGGGGAAAAAGCGGTGTATCCCTGTCTCTCGGCCTAAGATAGATTTATAGGAGTGAGAGGGGAGGGGAGAAGGAGGAAAGAGGGAAAAGGGGGGAAAAGGTGGGCGAAAGGGGGGGGGGATAAAAATAATTTAACAATATGGCACCCAAGCCACAGAATAGAAAATCGGTTGGCAGCTCCTCACCAAAGGGTGGCATAGCTCGGAGTAATATTACGCAGTTGGATAAATACCTTAAATCCCCACCCACACTAAGTAAGACAAGAAGCAATCAGAAGCAGTCAATGCAGATAGAGGACTGTGAAAACCCATTAAACAGAGCAGGAGAAAGTAAAGAACCGGAAGTGGACAATCAGATATGTAGTATTGATTGTAAGTTAACAGGTATACTGGATGCTGTTAACACAACCAATCAAGCACTAAGCACCCTAACAATTACGGTGGCAGCAATACATACCGATATCTCAGTAATTAGAGACGATCTAAATAAAATGAGACAACGTATTAAGGAATATGAAATGCTCACTTCTGAACTGCAAAAAGATACTAATCAGATAAAGAGGAGGATGGAGAGAGTGGAGAGAGATAATAAGATACTGAAGGAAAAATTGGCGGATCTGGAGGACAGATCCAGGAGAGGCAATTTTAAACTGGTGGGCTTCCCGGAAGGAGCAGAAAGAAATGATCCAACAGAATTTATTCAAAAATGGCTCGTGGATAATGTATCATCTGCAGAGGTAGCCTCATCATATATAGTGGAGAGAGCACACCGTATTCCAACAAGAAAACCCCCACCAGGCTCAATACCAAGACCATTGTTAGTTAAAATGGTCTCTTCTAGAGATCGGGATTATATTCTTAGGTGGAAACGAGAGATACAGACGGTCAAGTACAACGATTCTAATATAGAGATATACCTGGACTTTTCCAGAGTCACGCAGGACAAAAGAAGAGAATATAAAGATGTAAAGAAGAGACTGATACAAGCCCAATTAAAATACTCCATGATGTATCCCGCGAAACTACGGGTGACTCATGGAGATACCGTTCACTTCTTTACTAATCCAAGTGCGGCGGCTGACTGGATGGACTCAAAGGGTCTTAAATAATCTAGCTGCAGCAACATAGGGGGGAGCTGGGTGGGTCGACGGTGTTGGGAGGGGGGGGATAGCTCAATGTTAGAGGCCTATGAATCGCACTCAGCGATCCGCAGGTCAGCACGGGGGTGGGGAAGGGGGGGGAGGGGGGGAATATTTTTCTTCCTGCTGGAGCGGTCGAGATTCGTGGGGGTGCCCCTCTGCTTTTGCCCGGTGCCGTCTTAAAGTTAGGAGACAAAGGAAAAAAATAAATAAAATAAAATAAATAAATAAAAATGTCTAGAATTTTGACATGGAATGTTCGCGTATTTGCGGATAAAATCAAGAGGTGTGCTGTGTTTGATTTGGTCTCTAGACATTTACCAGCTATAGTTGCTTTGTTAGAGACACATTTAACAGAGGAAAAAGTGGCGGCATACGGCAGAAGGGGATGGGCCTCTCATGAATATCATTCGTGCCACTCTATATATTCTCGCGGGATCAGTGTGTATGTCCACAGACAGGTAAATTATGTACCAATAGAACAACTAATCGATCAAGAGGGTCGGTATATTTTCCTTCATTGTGAGTGGCAGGGGCAAAGGAGTATAATCGCTTTTATTTATATCCCACCACCTTTTTCAACATATGTGTTATGTAGACTGATGGAATACATCTCGACACGAGAGGAGTGCCCGATGCTGGTGATGGGTGACTTCAACTCGGTCATGGACATTAAATTAGATAAGATATCCACCATAACCAATTATGAACAAAATACCAGCTCCAACACGTTACTGTTCCGAATTAGTAAAGAAATGGCATTGGTCGATATATGGCGATCTCTTTATGGTAACAAGCAGGTATATTCATGCTTTAATAAGACCTATAGGTCCATGTCACGAGTTGATCTGGCCCTCGCCAGCCCGGGACTTATTAACAGGGTTAAAAAAATGAACTATGAAAGTCATGGTATCTCTGACCACTCCCCGGTTACCGTAATACTGGACAACAATAATAAAGCTAGTAAAAACATAATTTTTAAACTTAACCCCCATTGGATTACATTAATAAAAGAAGTGGATAAGATCAATGAGGAAATTAAACTCTTCTGGAGTGATAATATCAACTCAACACATATACATATGGTTTGGGACTCCCTAAAGGCATATCTGCGTGGCTTATATTCATATCAAATTAGGAAACAGAAGAGCCTTTTTGCGCAAACTCAAAAAGAAATAGAAGATACGATTAGTCGAATAATGCGTGAAATTGTTCAGACTAAGGCTGCGTTCACACGGGCGAGATTTCCGCGCGGGTGCAATGCGGTAGGTGAACGCATTGCACCCGCACTGAATCTGGACCCATTCATTTCTATGGGGCTGTTCAGATGAGCGATGATTTTCACGCATCACTTATGCGTTGCGTGAAAATCGCAGCATGCTCTATATTCTGCGTTTTTCACGCAACGCAGGCCCCATAGAAGTGAATGGGGTTGCGTGAAAATCGCAAGCATCCGCAAGCAAGTGCGGATGCGGTGCGATTTTCACGCATGGTTGCTAGGTGACAGTCTATAAACTGTATTACTTTCCCTTATAACATGGTTATAAGGGAAAATAATAGCATTCTGAATACAGAATGCATAGTACAATAGGGCTGGAGGGGTTTAAAAAAATAAACTCATTAACTCACCTTCTCCTCTTGATCTCGAAGTTCCCGGTCTCTTCTTTACTTGAGTTGTGGGCTAAAGGACCTTTGAGTTGAGTTTACTGATGAGTTGTGGGCTAAAAGACCTTTGGTGACGTCAGATCACATGCTCCAATCACATGGTACATCACCACGGTGAGAAATGAGAAATAAGAGGGGGAAATGAGAAATAAGAGGGGGATTTGCTATATGATGATATGACGTCGTAATGTTTGGCACTGCATTTAGCGATACGATATTCGATTTGATATATTGTAATCCCTCTCCCTTTCTCTTTTTTGTGGTTTCCTTTTGAAAATAAAATAAAATATTATAAAAAAAAAAAACTAATTGTTGGAAGGGCACCACCAGGAGTGGAGCCTGCGGCTTAATTTGACTACGCACGGGAAACCTCACCCGGACCGGACACGGAAAGGAAGGACAGATTGCTACCCCTTTTTTATTCTGTGGGTGGTGGTACATTATGCGTCAAAGGTTAAAAATTTTACTGTAGGCCACTGTAGTACGGCCCCCAAAAAATTTCATTCACCAGACAGAAAATAAATTGTCAGTATGTGGCTTGAGTTACATTATGCGGTCAATGGATAAAAATGTTACTGTAAGCAACTGGAGTACAGGCCCCAAACATTCGGCATTCACTGGACAGAAAAGAACAAGGAATTTTGAGGTTGGAGGTAGATTAGACGGTCATTGGATAACAATTTTACTGCAGACCAGTGGACTACAGGGCCCAAAACATTAGGCGTTAACCTGACATAAAAGAACACTGAATTTGTGGTTATAGGTAGACAGGGCTGGCCTTAGGTGTTCAGGCGCCCTGTGTGAGCTAATCTTGTGACACCCCCTATCCCCCGTTCACCTAAACATACACAAAGAGGAAAACAATCTTTGTAACAAACAGTTTTTTTTTATTACAGATAATTTAAGTGCAAGTGCAAACAAGTACAATCATACACAGTGTCACCCATAGCCAGTCTCCTGCCCCCCCAATCATACCCTGTCACCTTTGCCCAGTCCCCTGCCCCCCCTAATCATACCCAGTGTCACCCAGAGCCAGTCCCCTGCCCTTCTTAATCATACCCAGTGTCACCCTTACCCAGTCCCCTGCCCTTCTTAATCATACCCAGTGTCACCCTTACCCAGTCCCCTGCCCCCTCAATTAGACCCTGCCCCCCTTAAATTAAGGGTGACAGACACTGGGTATGATTAAGGGCCAGGGGACTGGATAAGAATGACACTGGGTATGATTAAGGGGCAGGGGACTGGCTTTGGTTGACACTGGGTATGATTAAGGGGGGCAGGGGACTGGGTAAGGGTGACACTGGGTATGATTAAGAAGGGCAGGGGACTGGGTAAAGGTGACAGGGTATGATTAAGGGGGGCAGGGGACTGGCTCTGGGTGGCACTGGGTATGATTAAGGGGGGAAGGGTCTAATTGAGGGGACAGGGGACTGGGTAAGGGTGACACTGGGTATGATTAAGAAGGGCAGGGGACTGGGTAAAGGTGACAGGTCATGATTAAGGGGGGCAGGGGACTGGCTCTGGGTGACACTGGGTATGATTAAGGGGGGCAGGGGACTGGGCAAAGGTGACAGGGTATGATTAAGCGGGGCAGGAGACTGGCTATGGGTGACACTGGGTATGATTAAGGGCCTTTTAATTTGCCAGTAAATAGGGACCCCCATAATGCCCCACAATAATGTGCCAGTAAGTGTCCGAATAGATGCCCCCCCATCATGTGCCAGTATCAAGTGCCTCCCCCTTCCCCCACATGTCCTAGTATCATAGTGCCATCTCGCCCCCCCCAAAGTGCCAGTATCATAGTGCTATCTCTCCCCCCAATGTGCCAGTATCATAGTGCCATCTCCCCCCAATGTGCCAGTATCAAGTGCCTCTCTCCTTCCCACCCCCCATGTGCCAGTATCATAGTGCCAACCCCCCCATGTGCCAGTATCAAGTGCAAACCCCCCCATGTGCCAGTATCAAGTGCCTCTCTCCCCCACATGTCCCAGTATCATAGTGCCATCTCGGCCCCCCCCCCCAAAAGTGCCAGTATCAAGTGCCTCTCTCCTTCCCATCCCCCATGTGCCAGTATCATAGTGCCAACCCCCCCATGTGCCAGTATCAAGTGCCAAACCCCCCCATGTGCCAGTATTAAGTGCCTCTCTCCTCCCCCCCATGTCCCAGTATCAAGTGCCTCTCTCCTTCTCACCCCCCATGTCCCAGTATCATAGTGCCATCTCCCCCCCCAAAAGTGCCAGAATCAAGTGCCTCTCCTCCCCCATGTCCCAGTATCATAGTGCCATCTCCCCCCCAAAAAATTGCCAGTATCAAGTGCCTCTCTCCCCCCCCCATGTGCCAATATCATAGTGCCACCCCCCATGTGCCAGTATCAAGTGCCTCTCTCCTTCCTCCCGATGTGCCAGTATTATAGTGCCAACCCCCCCATGTGTCAGTATCAGGTGCTAACCCCCCTCCCCCCATGTGCCAGTATCAAGTGCCTCCCGCTCCCCCCATGTGGCAGTAACAGTCGGGTATTAAAAAAAAAAAAACACTTATACTCAATGTGTCATATGGTGTGCGCTGTGAAACTGTTGCTACACTTGCGGTTGCCCGCGGCAACTTGTTGCTGTGTGAGCATGCGGTGGCAGTGTCTCGGCCTTCTGGGTGATTGCCGTGACATGGTTGCCACGCATGTTGTTGCCTGCGGCAACATGTAGCTTTCTATGCTTGTGTGTGCACTACCCCTTTAAGTGGCTTTCTTCCCTTGTCTGGTGTTGGAAGGGTTAACTCTCTTCCTAGTGTTTTGTTAACACTGGGTTTATGTGTGTGTGGGTGTGGGTGTGGCTGCTTTGGCTATTTAGCCTCTGCTGGATGCCTGAAGCTGAGGGGTACTCCAGCCATGGTGTATGCTGGAGCTATCCTCCTGGTCTTCATAATCCATCTGTAGAGTGAGGGCCAACCTTGTGGTCATACTGTCACGGCGGGGAGTGGGGGAAACCCCCCACTGTGCTGTATCTAAGGGTAAAGGGGATCAGCCTGGCCAAAAGGAGTAATAAGGGAGCAGGTCACCTCCTACCGCGTCCCTAATCCTGGGACGCGGTAGGAGGTGACCTGCTCCCTTATTACTCCTTTTGGCCAGGCTGATCCCCTTTAACCTTTGATACCGCACGGTGGGGGCTTTCCCCCACTCCCCGCCGTGACACAATGTCAGCGATGCAATGCAGGCCTCCTCCGGCCTGTATGTCCATATATGGATTCAGTGCTTGTGTATTCTAATTTAGCCTGTATTTCAGAAAAGTTTCTGCTGGGACTCGAACCCACAACCTTCTGTATCAGAGGCAAGGCACTTAACCACACAGCTATAAGAGCTGCATAGCCACTGACTGAAAAAATATGGGACTTCTACTGTAGACTCGTTTATAGCTTTGCTTTGATAGCCAGTGTACATCTATATACACATGACAGCTGCCCCAGCGCACTCAGCTCTGCTATATCTCTATATATGATAGCTGCCCCAGCACACCCAGCTCTGCTACATCTATACACATGACAGCTGCCCCAGCACACTCAGCTCTGCTATATCTCTATATATCTATCTACTGTATAGTAATACTTAGAGATATATAGATATAGCAGAGCTGAGTGTGCAGGGGCAGCTGTCATGTGTATAGATGTACCAGAGCTGGGTGTGCTGGGGCAGCTGTCATATATAGAGATATAGTAGAGCTGAGTGTGCTGGGGCAGCTGTCATGTGTTTTAGATGTAGCAGAGCTAGGTGTGTTGGGGAAGCTGTCATATATAGAGATATATTAGAGCTGAGTGTGCTGGGGCAGCTGTCATGTGTATTAGATGTAGCAGAGCTGGGTGTGCTGGGGCAGCTATCATATATAGAGAATTAGCAGAGCTGAGTGTGCTGGGGTAGCTGTCATATAGAGATATAACAGTGCTGGGTGTGTTGGGGCAGCTGTCATGTGTATAGATGTACACTGGCTATAACAGCTATAACAGAGTCTACAGTAGAAGTCTCATATTCAGTCAGTGGCTATGCAGCTCTTATAGCTGTGTTGGTAAGTGCTTTGCCTCTGATACAGAAGGTCGTGGGTTCGAATTCCAGCAGACACATCTCTCCCTCTCCTGAGGACAGCAATACAGATGACTATACCTGGGATTCGTCGGATTCGAATCTTGTAAATGAGAAGCGTTCAAGTTGTGACACAGGCAGGGTGTCTATAAAGCAGTAAGGGCACTGCCGGGAGGTGAGAGAAGGCTGTGAAAATAATAACTGTGACTCGAGTGAAGGGGCTATGGTGGTGGTGGTGGTGTCTTTGGGGGTGCACACAGCAGAGAGTGAGGAGGGTCCAGATACAGAGGATGAGTAGGGTGCAGAAACGGAAGGCTGAATGAGCAAAATTCGTCGCAAAACGACTGCCGGGCGAACCACAAGGCCATCTCTATTTACAGTTTACAAAAACACCCCATATATGGTCATAAACTGCTGTACGGGCACACGGTCTTCACCTGAGGCGTTAGGTAATGCAATATTTTTATAGAGCCGGTCGATACTGACGCATCGATACCTAATATGTCTACTTTTATTTTTTTCCCTATTTTTTTTAATTTCTTTTTTACTTTATTTTGGGAAAAGAACGCTTCTTTTTTTTTTATTGAAACTTTAAAAAAAAATTATTAAATTTAATTTTTTTTTACTTTTTTTCAAACTTTTTTTTTGTCCCACTCTCAAACTTCAACTTTTCGGGGTCTGATCCCCTTTACAATGCATTAAAATGTTTCTGTATTGTAATGCATTGGCTGTAAGTGTATTACACATTGTAATACACTTACAACTTCCTGCCTGTGAGATCCAGAGGGCTGGATCTCACAGGCTGTCACGGAAGGCAGCCACGATGCCTAAGGAAGGCATCGGGCTGCCTTCCCTGCCATCGGGTCCCCGTCACAACAGTGCTATTAGTGACTCCGGATTCTGCCGCTGATCGGGCGGGCGCAGCCCCTGCTCCCGCCCGATTAGCCGGCCGTACATGTATGGCACTGGTCTTTAAGTCACGTCCACCAGCGCCGTACATGTATGGCGCGGGCCCTTAAGGAGTTAAACAAAGTTTCACCTGACTTTGATGTTTTATAGCAACACTCACAAACTACGCAATTGGCAGGATGATGATGACGATTAAACCTACTGGTTGCAAGACCTCATGAAAGTTGTTTGTTGACATGGGACTGTATGTCGGAGGGGGCTGGGGGAGGCAGTGATGTTATTTACATGGGACTGTAAGTTGATAGTGGCTGTGGAAGAGAATGATGCTATTTACATGGGACTGAATATTGGAGGGGGATGGGGCAGGGAACGATGTTATTTACATAGGACTGAATGTTTGAGGGGGCTGGGGGAGGGGGATGTTATTTACATGGGACTGAATGTTACAGGGGTCTGAGGGAGGGAGTGATATTCACATGGGACTGAATGTTGAAGGTAGCTGGTGCGGGGAATGATGTTATTTATATGGGACTGAATGTTAGGGGTTGATGTTTACATTGGATTGCATGTTGGAGGCGGCTGGGGAGGAGTGATATTATTTACTTGGGACTGTATGTTGAAGACGGCTGGGGAGGAGGTGATGTTACTTACATGGGACTGTATTTTTGAGGGCGCTGTAGATAGAGAGGGATGTTATTTACATAGGACTGTGTTTTGGAGGGGGCAGGAGAAATGATGTGATGTTATTTACATGGGACTGTATAGTGGAGGTAGGAATATAACTACAGGGGGCACTGCAGGGGGTATTGCAAATACTGGGGGCACTTCAGGGTGAGCATTATAACAGTAGGGGGCAGTATAACTACTGGGGCACTGTAGCGGTTTATTAAATCCAGGGGACATTGGGCGTTCTTATTACTACTAGGGGCTCTATAGGAGGGACTTATAGATCCGCCTTATTTCAACTAAGAGCACTATGGGGGCCTTATTACTACTGAGGGGTCTGTAGAGAGCTTTATTGCCACTGGGGGAACAATAGGGGGCCTTATTTCTACTGTGGGCTCTGTGAGGGCATTATTAATATTGGAGGGCTCTTCTACTAATAGGGGCACTCTTGGGGAGCGTTATCACAGTTGGGGCACTGTAGGGGGCAGTATTACTAATGAGGACATTCTAGTAGGGAATTACTATTGATGGGACTATAAGGAGCACTATTACTATGGGGGCATTATTATTTCTTCAGGATAGTATTTGGGGGTATTGGGGAGCAAAGTGAACAGCAGGATAACACTATGGGGACTCCAGGTTGGGGGATGATGATAAAAATATGAGGAAGCTAAAATGTCTGTGTGTCACACTCTGCAGAGACGAGGTGCGGCTGAAAGAAGTTGTACGGACCAAATGGAGAAGATGATAACAGAGAAGATCTACATCGGAGGAGACGTCACCTGGAGGCACCGGATGTGATAGGTATGTGCTTCTGTATAGCAAGTTCAGCAAAATGCAGTGTGTGCGTGTGAGGGGGGAGCGACTTAGAGAACTGGGCCATATTCATTGGGGCTTGGGCCCCGGATCTTTTGAGACTCTAGCAACGCCCCTTGGGGGCGTGTCTTTTCTGCTGCAGTTCAGAGGGCGTGTCTTTTCTGCTGGAGCTCTCTCTCTATCACAGCTCAGGACACAGCTGAAGGATAAAACTGAGCATGTGCGACCTTCTCAGTGAGCAGGACAAAGAAATAAAAAAATGAACAAACAGCATATGGCGCTATACAGATAGATTTTATTAAATAGCTCACTGGCTATATAAAAATTTTAATTACATACAATAACAAAAGTATTCAGGTTGAGCTGCTGGTTTGAAAACTGTAGAATATTTTTCATTGGACGACTCATTTAAAGTATCTTTTAGGCTCCATTCACGCATCCGCAATTCCGTTCCGCATTTTGCAGAACGGAATTGCGGACCCATTTATTTCTATGGGGCCGCACGATGTGCAGCCGCCATCCGGAAATGCGGACCCGCACTTCCGGGTACGTATTTCCTTTCCCGAAAAAAATAGAACATGCCCTATTCCGCAATTGCTGACAAGAATAGGCATATTCTATTAGTGCTGGCAATGCGGACCGCACATTGCCGGTGTCCGTGTTTTGCGGATCAACGGATCCGTGGATCGGCAAAACACACACGGATGTGTGAATGGACCCTTTATCTGCATTTTTGCAAGACTGTGTGCTCATGGAAAGCTATGTTCCTGCAATGCAATGCACTATGGATCCATATCATGCAATACTAGAGGGTAACACTTCGGAAATACAGTGTGAAGCAATCATGTTTCATGAAGGAATGTATTTGTAAGTTACTGAGTTGTTCTGGTAGGTTGTATAATTTCTGGAAAAAAATATTGATTTTGATAAGTATAGTACTGTTTTTCAAATTTTCTGGTAAGGACAATTGCACACCCATTGTTTCTGAATTTCTATGAGAAGTTTTTTTTTAGATCTAGACATGTTTGGAACATACAAAGTTTGAAGGCTTGATTTATTGTTGTGAGACCATGTCTTGTGTGTACACCTTTGCTTGGATCTTAGTTTAAAGGCAAGTTGTCATCATATAATTATCTACTGTTTTAATCACGGTCTTGTGTTAAACAATTTTTTTTCGATTTTTTTGGTGAGCTATTCTAATTTTCCATGTCACTATCTGTATTCTTAAAAAAATGTATATAGTCCTGCAATTTTCCACTAGGTCTAATAAAAGGTAATGATTTTCTGTTCTGTACAGGTAAATTTTTAGTAGCCATTATCACCAAAGGCAGAATTACAATGACAAGTACCACTTTTTTATAGATAACACAGGATCCACCGTTCAGAAGACCTGATATCACCGCTTATCTGCTCCTTCCTGAACTCTGCACAGGTCACAGAGCATGCCTAGAAAGCTCTACCATAGAAGTCAATTGAGTCAGCTCCTGTCCATTGTGTCTTTGGTCCCTGTAGCTGCTCTCAAAAGACAGGAAGTCTTGACATATTTTATGCCTAGTGGCCAGTGTAAAAACCACAGGATTTTAGTTTTTGTTTCAATATAGATAGTGACATGGAAAATTAAAACCAAAAATTAAATCTGCAATTAAATTATTATATCATTATCAACAAAATGGCAAAATAAACTATGTATAGTCACTGGTGCTTTTCAGTACCCTGATCTAAATCTGCCACAGATATGCCAAAATGACACAATGTTGTTATATGTATTTCCCATAGAAACAACACAGTTTTAATGTGTATATTTAATTTTTGGTATGCATATATATATATGCCTGAGGTAAGGCAAAGACAAACAGCATGATTGTGTGATAAGGTCTCTATCCAATATATGTATCTGTGTGCAGCCAACCCAGTGCTTGTGTTGCGGATTGCAGCCTCTCAAGGAAGTTGCAATATTGTATTGAATTGGTTTTATGAAAAAGTGGACTTCTTAAGGTAAGAGTAGCCATATCTGAAAATGTATGCTGCTAGTAAAAGCCAGGAAAGCTTTGCAACGGTTGTGGGAATATGTCAGTCCACAGTTCAAATCATCTAAGAATGGAGAAATGTCAGGACTGTTTGCAGTAAGGACCGTTTTACATGGTTGGGAACAAACAATGCTCATTCCAGATCATTGGTCCATATACAAATGCCACCAATCAATTGACAAACAAACAAGAATTTGTTTGAAATGGTGATTTGATTGTTTGTGTGGACATAAAAGTGCTTGTTTGATAGCAGCACACCTCCCTGTGTAAATCTGAACCCCAGAAGGAGGTCAATGGAACCCCAGGGGATCTTCACAACATCAGAGACGTCATGTAAGGCCAGAGAAAATATTATGGCATATCACTGGATGCGAGTTCTGATGAATTTGAAAAGTAGTTCCCTGTGCTTATTACGTATCAACATTGAGGGGTAATAGTAACTGAATTTTTAGACATGGTCTCCTGCCCATCAGGTAGAGTGCAAGACCTATTTGAGGAGGTTGACACGGGCTACAAAAACATAATGTGGCCTGGATTATGTGTGCTACATATTTTGCAGATAATGCAGCCGACATGCAGGGAAAGCATAACAGTGTGTTGTCAAGAATAAGGAGTGCTCAGAGCTCAGAACAAGTTGCAGTTGGTTGTCCCTGTCACTTAGTCCATCTAATGGCTGAACATGCAGCAAAGCTTCTGTCCATAAGTGTGGAAGACCTTATTATTGATATCCATTATCACTTTCAAAAAAGTGCCAAAAGGGTAAACACTTTGCAGGAATACATGGTATTCTACAACACAGGTATTAGAAAAATAGTGAAGACCTGCTGGCTGTCGCTTGAAAAGGCAGTTGAAAGGACATTGATTAATTGGGATGCCCTCAGGGCTTTTTTGTCTAGCACATTTGAAGAAGACAGCAGTTGTCTTGGTGCTAGGGAAAAGCACATTCTTGCAAGTGTCAATAATCCAATGACAAAAGACTATCTTTTATTTTTGCACTCTGCCCTACCAGTGTCCAATGCTTTAAATGTACTGCTACAAACAGAAGCGCCAATGGTCCATCACTTGTACCAAGCAATGTTTAACCTGTACAGAGACCTGCTGGTCAGATTTGTCCAGCCAGCTGTAATATCTAGAGCTGAAAACATCATGGACTTTGATTATTCTGATCCATCTGTACATCTGGCCCAGGAGGATATTCTTATTGGATTCAGAGAACCTGATTTATACCCCCATGTTCCAGAAATTTGACCAGGAACAGTTGCCTTTTATTGTAATGCACTAGACTACATGAAAAAGTGATGCATCTGGTTGACCTAGTACTTAAAATTATATAATTTGTTGGTCCAGATCTGTGGTTATCATCAAGTATTGAGGACATCCACACTCTAATGAACAGACTGCTAAATGAATTTAGAGAGCAGTGATGTTGCAATGAGGGGGAGCGTCAGCAGAAGAATTTCTACAACAGGTCTTCAAGAAGAAGCCAGAGTAGAATCTTTAGTTGTACGAGGAACTGACTGAGGTCCTTCAAGTGGACAAGTTATCAGCAAGGAAGGAGCGTCTTCTCTTGCTAAGAGACTAGCACCTTTATTTACTCAGTTTGCATCTGCGGTATCAAGAAAGTGCTAGAGATTAGACTTAGTGTAAAACTATTTAAGCAAGAGTAGTCATTCTGCCTGTTAAAACTAAAGTCTTGAGAGAACTCCGCAACTGACAATTGCCAGACCTGTTATAAGGAATTCCAGTTAAACCAACATCTGGATTATTGCTTTTGCTGTATTGATGAACTGTAACAACAGCCCTGAGACGATTGATTCAGTAAATGTTCAACTGTTTTCTACTACAACGGACTCCTCATCCTTTCTACTACTCTCAACATTTTCACCTTACGGTGCTGGTGTCACGAACACAGGGGCCCAACCACCAAAGCACCTTAAACCCCTATACCATCAAAGGCACCTCAATTTCCATCTGGCTGGTGTTCCCTGCAATAGAGAGTGCCCCGGAGGATTTAGATCTGTCCTTCCCTCCACTGCACAGCCAGCCCAGGGAGGCTCTGCTAACCGTGAGTAAATTAAGTACTACCCCCATTGGCCCGTTAGTTCCATAACTAATGTGTTGCCCCTGCGCTCCGGCTCGCTGCAACTACATATCAAAGAGAACAAAGGGACACACATATAAAATAATCGCAAATTTTATTACATAATTAACATTACAAAAGACATAAAGAAAATAGTAATAGCAGCAGCAATGCAGGCTAACGCTGCGACAAGCAACTCATTTTCCGGGCAAGGAGTACGCCCGATCCAAATATAGGGGACACTCCAAAAAGAACATAAGTGCCGCATAAAGCAGGCAATATTCGAACAACCCCCAATAACAAGATGTAAAAAATCCTACTCAGGTATACAAGGACTACACTAATAGGAGCAAATGTGAGGGCCAAATACAAAGCACCTCAGAGGAGAAGCCCATAAACAGTGTTAGAGACAACGGTAATAGTAATGACTAGAATAATAAAAACTAAAACATATTACCTAAAGTTTAGTAGGACCACAAGAAGGATCGGACTCTGGACCGGCAAAGAGCGCACTCCGACGCGCTTTTCGCTCCGCTTTTTCAAGGGGCGTATATAGCTGTACCCACTGACCATCTTACATATACCCTAGGTAATGGAAATTAAATGCACTTCACCTGTGCGCAGACCAAAAGTTGTACACCGGGCGGGACATGACAGAGCCTGGGCAAATCAGCGACAGTCGAGTCATCTCGCGAGATAACGCGAAGATGACATCAGCAGTCACATGACTAGTTGAAGCCGGGTTACAGAGTAAGTCACGCGAGTCAACACTGATCGCGTCATCTCACAGGAGATGACTTCGGCCGTCACATGACTCACTCGAGCCAGGTAGAGAAATCCATCGCGCGAGGCAAAGAAAACGAGATCACAGATCACATTGCGATCACATGATCACACACCATTTCCTAATGTGAGGATTACTATCTCACCATGGTAACCAGCAATGCCACAAGCCTACCATCTCACCACGGCAACCCAAAAGCCATACCATCCGCACCTAATACTATCCTCAACTATTTATCAATAGAAAGGGGAGACAGAATACTCCATAACAAGGTTTTAGGCGATATAACAACAAATCCATAAGACAAACAGCAGAGTCACATGACGATATGATTATATTAATAATATAAAATAGTAAGTACAGATATGGCGCAAAATAAGCACTTTTAAAGTGCTAAGTGCATGATAAATACATACTGATTATCCTAAATATGATCGAACATACTAAGCAGCAGAGCCACATAACCATATGGCTGTGATGATGTACACATTAAATACACATATAACGCATAAGAAGCGCAATGAAAGTGCTGAATACATGACAAATACAAAATACTTGCCCTAAATATTGAATGTGGTCAAGCTCAATAAATATATACAATAAGCGACATTAGATGATAATGACCTTAAAGAAGTCGTTTAAACACTTCCTATAGTGAATGAGGTATTAAGTAATGGTGTAAAAGCCAAAAAAAGTAAAAAAGTGTGAAAATGTGCAAGTGCAAAGGTGAAAAATAAAGTGTCATGCAGTGACCTAAATTAATATATTATAACATAAGAACACATAATTGTCATACGGTTCTTAAAAGGCACATATATCTCATGATTCTATACAAACAAATAAAAAATGGAGTGCAGTTGAGAGGAGTGTGTAATCCTGAAGGTCTTATTGTTTTCAGAATTGAAATTCTATACAGACAAATAAAAAAATTTAATTGGCAGCTAAAAAATCACCAGTTATGATAACAGTAAATAATCCCCCAAGTAAATGTCCGAAGAGAAAACTCCCTAAATGACTAAGGGTATCTCCAACAATAAAAATGTGGGGGATTCGGTCAGCACAACCCTATATGCAGGTGCACATCGCTATGGCGAAATACATATACAAAGAAAAGAACACAAATGCAATAGCACTCTGCAACCAGCACTCCGCCCTGCCTCCATGCTGGATGTTGAATGAGGCATTGGTGTACATTTTGGCCAAAGCGTAATAAGCCACTCACCACGTCAAGGTCGCCTCTATGAGTGGTCCCTAACACTAGTTCCTACCTGTTTATGGGCCATGACAGCCACACAAAGTCCAGGGAGCGCAGGTACAGCATGAACGCCAGGCACACTCTGCTTTTAACCCCGTCCGGTGCCGTTACAGCTTTCATCGGATCCAGGGATGCAAGTACCAACATGCATGCTGAGCCCAATATATACTTCTCCTGGAGCCAAATGGCTACTGGTAGGCCCTGTAGAAGTAGACTCCGTTTTATACTGACTTTAAAACCAGCCTCCAGGGCAGACTAGCTGGTCAGGTGTGCATGACTGCATGGAGATCGCCACGCCTCCAATATATACTACAAAAAAAAAATGTGGGGGATTCAGTCAGCACAACCCTATATGAAGGTGCACATCGCTATGGCGAAATACATATACAAAGAAAAGAACACAAATGCAATAGCACTCTGCAACCAGCACTCCGCCCTGCCTCCATGCTGGATGTTGAATGAGGCTTTGGTGTACATTTTGGCCAAAGCGTAATAAGCCACTCACCACGTCAAGGTCGCCTCTATGAGTGGTCCCTAACACTAGTTCCTACCTGTTTATGGGCCATGACATGATTATTTGCTACATTCTGTGTAGTTTGCTCTTGTGGTGCATGTGGACCGCGCCGACATCCTCCATTGTATGCATATTTTGCTGGGGATAGTCGATTACTGCGGTCCACATGCGGTCGGGCTGCTCCCCCAATGAAAGACACGCCACAGTGTTAGGGGCTGAGCAGCTCCTCCAGAACTGCCACTATATTTCCGTGTTTTTGTCTTGTCCAGATAATGAGAATGTCGTCTATATAACGTCCCCAATACTGGACGCCGTTAGCTTCTGGCAGGACCCCCCTCTCCCACAGCCCCAGGAACAGATTGGCATATGAGGGCGCACAAGACGCCCCCATTGCCGTGCCCCGGAGCTGCAGGTAGAAGGACCCCCCAAACAGAAAGAAGTTATGTGTCAGTATGAATTCCAGCAGAGATAGGACAAAATGGCACTTATGCTTACCCATATTGGTGCTATTCAAGAAGAATGCCGCTGCTTCTAAGCCATCTATGTGTCTAATGGATGTTTACGATTCCACGTCACATGTAGCAATGAGCATATCCGGTTCCAGATGGATATCTTCCACCTTCCTTAGAAAGTCCATGGTGTCCTTTAAATGAGAGGGTAGTTCTTCCACCAAAGGTTGTAAAAAGTAGTCAACGTATTTACAGATTGCGTCTCTCAAACCAATAATGCCCGCAATAATGGGTCTGCCAGGTGGGTTTACCAGATCTTTATGTACCTTAGGTAAAAGGTAAAGAGTAGGGATTACAGGATACTCTGGAGCCAAAAATGAGCATTGTTTTGTAGAGATAGCCCCCTCCTCAACTCCCATTTGAAGTATCATGGACAATTCTTGTTAGAATTTTGTAAGGGGGTTGAAAGTTAACTTCTTATAACAACCTTTTAAGAACCGTATGACGATTATGTGTTCTTATGTTATAATATATTAATTTAGGTCACTGCATGACTTTATTTTTCACCTTTGCACTTGCACTTTTTCACACTTTTTTTCTTTTTTGGGCTTTTACACCATCACTTTATTGCTCATTCACTATAGGAAGTGTTTAAACGACTTCTTTAAGGTCATTATCATCTAATGTCTCTTATTGTATATATTTATTGAGTTTGACCACATTCAATATTTAGGGCAAGTATTTTGTATTTATCATGTATTCAGCACTTTCATTGCGCTTCTTATGCGTTATATGTGTATTTAATGTGTACATCATCACAGCCATATGGTTATGTGGCTCTGCTGCTTAGTATGTTCGATCATATTTAGGATAATCAGTATGTATTTATCATGCATTTAGCACTTTAATAGCGCTTATTTTGCGCCATATCTGTACTTACTATTTTATATTATTAATATAATCATATCGTCATGTGACTCTGCTGTTTGTCTTATGGATTTGTTGTTATATCGCCTAAAACCTTGTTATGGAGTATTCTGTCTCCCCTTTCTATTGATAAATAGTTGAGGATAGTATTAGGTGCGGATGGTATGGCTTTTGGGTTACCATGGTGAGATAGTAATCCTCGCATTAGGAAATGGCGTGTGATCACGTGATCGCAATGTGATCTGCGATCTCGTTTTCTTTGCCTCGCGCAATGGATTTCTCTACCTGGCTCGAGTGAGTCATGTGATGGCCGACGTCATCTCCTGAGATCCTGCGAGATGACGCGATCAGTGTTGACTCGCGCGACTTACTCTGTAACCCGGCTTCAACTGGTCATGTGACGGCTGACATCATCTTCACGTTATTTCGCGAGATGACGCGACCGTCGCTGATTTGCCCAGGCTCTGTCATGTCCCGCCCGGTGTACAACTATTGGTACGCGCACAGGTGAAGTGCATTTAATTTCCATTACCTAGGGTATATGTAAGATGGTCAGTGGGTACGACTATATACGCCCCTTGAAAAAGCGGAGCGAAACGCGCGTCGGGTGCGCTCTTTGCCGGTCCAGAGTCCGATCCTTCTTGTGGTCCTACTAAACTTTAGGTAATATGTTTTAGTTTTTATTATTCTAGTCATTACTATTACCGTTGTCTCTAACACTGTTTATGGGCTTCTCCTCTGAGGTGCTTTGTATTTGGCCCTCACATTTGCTCATATTAGTGTAGTCCTTGTATACCTGAGTAGGATTTTTTACATCTTGTTATTGGGGGTTCGAATATTGCATGCTTTATGCGGCACTTATGTTCTTTTTGGAGTGTCCCCTATATTTGGATCGGGCGTACTCCTTGCCTGGCAAATTATCTGCTTGTCGCAGCGCTAGCCTGCATTGCTGCTGCTATTACTATTTTCTTTATGTCTTTTGTAATGTTAATTATGTAATAAAATTTGCGATTATTTTATATGTGTGTCCCTTTGTTCATTTGGTGTAGTTATAACTGTTTGTCACAAATTTGATTCATCTTGTTGATGATTAAGTAGGTTGTACATATCAAAGAGACACCACTAATAATAAACAGGAAACCTATATATTTTCCTGGCAACATATCCCTCAAACATCTTTGCAGATACCAATAACTACAGTAAATCTTTAAATAATTAAATCTTACTGCACAAATACACAATACATAATAATCCTCTATATCAATACTCTGAGAGACTTTAAAGAGAAAATGCTGGCTATATTCAGATTGTAGCCTGCGTCTACAGAACAACAGCTGGAAATTCTCATTGATCAATTAGAAGGTGCCACACTAAGAGGGGTGAAATCCTGGCAAAGTTCAGAGAGGAGCACGGAAGATATTTGAAAGAGACAAACGAGACCATACAGAGAAGATATGATGCCAGTTAAAAGGGCAGCCCCCAAGGCTTAGAGCAACCCTCTTAGGTGGAAAAACAGAAGGTCCAGATGATCCCAGTTGGATACCCAAGTATGTAAGACCCTGTCCTAAAGTAGTTCTCTCAATTAATGGGGTTCCGTTTGTTGCTCTGCTGGACACCATTCAGCAAGCAGCATTTAAGAAATACTGGGATAACCACAAGCTGATGCAGCCACCAGAATCCTAGCTGGGCATTATAGCCAGTAATGGCAAACCAGTGCCAGTGCATGGGTACTGGGAACCAACCCTTCAAGTAGGAGGAACAAGTCTAACTCATCAAGGCGTTATTGTAGTAGAAGTCAGACAAGACAACAATCCTCCAGTAGTACATGGAACATATGTCCTTAGAAACTGCTATGGAGAGAGATGCTTGAAGCACTACGCAAGTCTATGCCTACAGCATCACCTACCACTAAAAAGGTAATCCAACAAACCATCTGTGTACTACGTGCTCAACAGAAGTTTGCCAATGAAAAAGGGGAGATCTGCAGTGCTTGTATGAGAGATAACCGACCAGTGATCCTAAAACCCAGTACAGAAACACTCTTGTGGTTTCGAGCCTGTCCAGCTATCCAAGGACAAGACTACCAGGCCCTGATAGAAGTCATCAACCTGGAAGACCATCTTGTGTTTCGAGCAGGAGGAAGCATACTCACTGTCTCCCATGGCAAATGAAAGGGCAGCATGGTGTCTTTCTGCCCCCCGGCAGCTCCAAGCTCTGCGATTTGCTTGTCAATGAAGACCGGCACCTCTAAGCGCCGGAAGCAGAAGGAAGCTGCGGGGAGGGTCGAGGGGGTGTCATGAGGAGGTGACCGGTGCTGAACTGGTCAGCACCGGTCTCCTCCGAGGTCAGGCAGGGGACTCCAGTGTTTGGCGTCCCCTGCCAAATCTGCGATTGACTGGAACAACCTCTCTGCAGGCAACCATTCTAGCTGGTTACTGCATGCAGAGAGGTTCTGTGCTTCTCTGTGCTGCTTGTTGGCTTGCTGGGACTTGTGGTGCACCCCCACTGCGATTTGAGATTTTCCTGCTCAAAGAAGAAAAAAAGAAGAACATCTGGAATTGCTGCACTGATTTTTGCAGAACTGAGCTTTTCCAGATCCCTAAACCACCCTCCATCCCTGTCCCTGTCCCTTCCCTCTACCCCCACCCCGTCCTTTTTTTACGGACGTCATTTGGTCCGAGCGCTTTTTTTTGTCATTTTTATTTTTATTTTTTACAATTTTCGAGCTCTGCACCAAGCGCAGTCCGTAATCCACTGTTCAGCACCTGGGCTCTGAACCTTCTCTGTGGGAGGTTTGGTGCGGTGTAGTGGCTGGGGACTGGTGACACTTACGTGCCTCCGCTCCAGTTTTTACTGGAGATTCACTGCCTTACCTATAGACACCCCCCCCACGTCTTTTCTCCTGTAGAGATATAGTATATATAATAAAGATATATGACATTGTCTACCGAGGGTCCATTTGAACATGCGCAGTTTAGTTAAGGTCTAAGCTGCCCATTGCAACTATGGGCAGAGACTCCGGCATGTTCTGTCTGCGCGTGCGCGGAAATATGCGGAGTTCTCGCGCCACTTGATGTTAACACAGTCGCACTAAACCTCATAGAACGCTGGATAACATACACATGATTGGAATCATTATAGGTGAGCGCTTCATGAATTGATTTATACACAGATGTTTTGAATTAGCACAAGTGCACTTTATGTAATATTCATTAATGGGGGTCATTCACCACTGTTACTTATGAAATATCACATTATTATGGATGTATGAAATTTTCACAGAAATGAATATTGTACACCCCAATACACTTGGTCTGAAAATCATGTTTTGTATCTTAAAATCACCTTTTTATGAAAAATCATGTTTATTAATTGATTAATTGTAATTATGTGTATTTGCATACCCACCTGTTTATATATACTCACTTTGAGCACTGTTGTCACTGCTTAACAAAGGCTCCATTGAAGAGCTGAAACGTTGCATTGGGCTGAAATAAAAGATCCAACTTTTTCACTAAGACCGGTGTGCTGCCTTGCTACTTGTGTGCTATTACCTGAGGATTTTGTTGTCCGAAATCCCACAAGGACTTTTTGCACCTAGCATCCAGCAGAGTGCTACTATTTTTTCTTTGTTTATATATATATATATATATATATATATATATACACACTCACCTAAAGAATTATTAGGAACACCATACTAATACCTTTTACCTTCAGAACTGCCTTAATTCTACGTGGCATTGATTCAACAAGGTGCTGATAGCATTCTTTAGAAATGTTGGCCCATATTGATAGGAGAGCATCTTGCAGTTGATGGAGATTTGAGGGATGCACATCCAGGGCACGAAGCTCCCGTTCCACCACATCCCAAAGATGCTCTATTGGGTTGAGATCTGGTGACTGTGGGGGCCATTTTAGTACAGTGAACTCATTGTCATGTTCAAGAAACCAATTTGAAATGATTCGGGCTTTGTGACATGGTGCATTATCCTGCTGGAAGTAGCCATCAGAGGATGGATACATGTTCTCATTCTGGAATGGGCCGACTGATTCAAGCTGATAGAAGAGGGACGTTGACTGAAATAACCACTCGTTACAACCGAGGTATGTAGCAAAGCATTTGTGAAGCCACAACACGTACAACCTTGAGGCGGATGGGCTACAACAGCAGAAGACCCCACCGGGTACCACTCATCTCCACTACAAATAGGAAAAAGAGGCTACAATTTGCACGAGCTCACCAAAATTGGACTGTTGAAGACGGAAAAATGTTGCCTGGTCTGATGAGTCTCGATTTCTGTTGAGACATTCAAATGGTAGAGTCCGAATTTGGCGTAAACAGAATGAGAACATGTATCCATCCTCTGATGGCTACTTCCAGCAGGATAATGCACCATGTCACAAAGCTCAAATCATTTCAAATTGGTTTCTTGAACATGACAATGAGTTCACTGTACTAAAATGGCCCCCACAGTCACCAGATCTCAACCCAATAGAGCATCTTTGGGATGTGGTGGAACGGGAGCTTCGTGCCCAGGATGTGCATCCCTCAAATCTCCATCAACTTCAAGATGCTCTCCTATCAATATGGGCCAACATTTCTAAAGAATGCTATCAGCACCTTGTTGAATCAATGCCACGTAGAATTAAGGCAGTTCTGAAGGCAAAAGGGGGTCCAACACCGTATTAGTATGGTGTTCCTAATAATTCTTTAGGTGAGTGTATATTAGAGTGTTGAATTTTTCCAAAGATCAGATTTTTTTTTATATGACTTTGCTTATGCCCCGAGTCTCAGTGATGTATAAGATCTATATGCCAAATTTCAGGAAGATTGGATAATATGTAGGGGTTGCACACATTGATCACTTTTATTACTACTCTCACCCCTGTACCTAGGAGATTGGTGTAAAAACGACTTCAGTTTC
Organism: Bufo bufo; assembly: GCF_905171765.1. Taxonomy (NCBI): domain Eukaryota; kingdom Metazoa; phylum Chordata; class Amphibia; order Anura; family Bufonidae; genus Bufo; species Bufo bufo. The sequence continues at coordinate 37,579,527 of NC_053397.1, read as the reverse complement.
AGGATCCTACGGGCTCTGCATCAAGCAAGGTGGATGGCAAAGGCAATATATGCACTTAAAATTGTCCTCTTCACTAAACAGTTGAATATTCCTCAAAGAGAATTGAAAGGAATGAAACGGGTTGCACATTTTGTAAGCCTCATATATGTTCACTTTTTGCACGAGGCAATTGTAAGTCGATGGGCTCCAAAGAATGATTTTGATATGCTACAGCTTCTGAGTACTTACCCAGATGCAGATGTAAAAAAAGGTGCTCTCACAATTGCCAAGAGACACCTTTGGTATCTGTCAGAAACAAACATAGGATTGGCTTTTTTGGACGAATGTATTACTCAGGCTGTTAAGGAAAATTTGACTAAAAATTTAGAAACCAAACCTGCAAAGAAAAAGGAATTGAAAAGATTAGAGGGTAAAAACCTAGTTTTTGAAGAAAAAGACCTGAGTCATTTCGTTACTAATAAAACAAAGACGTTCTCTGAATTGTTTGGGATCCACGACGTGACAGAATACTGCAGTGATTCTCTAAGAAGCCATGTGAACGCTCTTAAGGTGGTCAATGATACCGCAGAAAGAGGAATTGCTCTGATAAAAAAGTTTAACGAATCGGTCAGGGATGAACAACAAAAACTATTCTTATTGAGGGTAGTCGAGTATCACAGAAAAGTCGTCACCAAGCTAACAAAAGAAGGGATTGCATCGTTTAAAGTTGATTAATATAACACATGTTTTACCTAACTATTAATCTTAGTGTCTAGTTTTAATATTATTTTATGTGTTTCCCAATAAAAGTAATTAACATTGAAAAATCGTATTATTTGCCCACTTTGATCAAAGTGTGCAACCTCTAAATATTATCTAATCTTCTTGAAATTTGGCATATATATCTTTTACATCACTGAGCCGGATTTTGTGTGTTAACAGCAGAAGCTGTTGACACCTTTTATACTTAGTATGGCTGCAAAGCCAATCCGGGCCAGCTTTTATTGGGAGTAGGTAAAGAGTTGGGCGGGTGCCTACTCCCCACGTTCCAGAACCAGGTTTTGGAGCTGGGATTTAAATTCCCAGGCAGCAACCTCAGCTGGGAGGAGAAGGAAGGAAAATCACTGTGAGTCTGGGTGGTTTTTGCAGTGTGTGGAGCTGAGGCCTGGACCCAGACACAGGCGTACAGAGCGCCCAGCATCCCGTGAGAAAACTTTATGTGGCTGTGCGATCGGCCAGGATAGGACTCATTCCAGTAAAGGAGCCAGGTGAAGCTCTCTGTTATTTTGTGTGTGAACTAACACCAAGTGACTGTTTTGCTTTTCTGTTTGAGCAAGTGTGAAATAAACCCTCTTTTGCTTCATTACCTGGACTCCATTTGTCTCTATACTGCACCCGCACCCCTGTCTACCGGAGTAATTCCCAACAATATCTATCTCGATATACATATATACAGTCAGGTCCATAAATATTGGGACATGGACACAATTCTAACATTTTTGGCTCTATACACCACCACAATGGATTTGAAATGAAACGAACAAGATGTGCTTTAACTGCAGACTGTCAGCTTTAATTTGAGGGTATTTACATCAAAATCAGGTGAACGGTGTAGAAATTACAACAGTTTGCATATGTGCCTCCCAAAAGTAATGGGACAGAATAATAATCATAAATCAAACTTTCACTTTTTAATACTTGGTTGCAAATCCTTTGCAGTCAATTACAGCCTGAAGTCTGGAACGCATAGACATCACCAGATGCTGGGTTTCATCCCTGGTGATGCTCTGCCAGGCCTCTACTGCAACTGTCTTCAGTTCCTGCTTGTTCTTGGGGCATTTTCCCTTCAGTTTTGTCTTCAGCCAGTGAAATGCATGCTCAATCAGATTCAGGTCAGGTGATTGACTTGGCCATTGCATAACATTCCACTTCTTTCCCTTAAAAAACTCTTTGGTTGCTATTGCAGTATGCTTTGGCTCATTGTCCAGCTGCACTGTGAAGCGCCGTCCAATGAGTTCTGAAGCATTTGGCTGAATATGAGCAGATAATATTGCCCAAAACACTTCAGAATTCATACTGCTGCTTGTCAGCAGTCACATCATCAATGAATACAAGAGAACCAGTTCCATTGGCAGCCATACATGGCCACGCCATGACACTACCACCACCATGCTTCACTGATGAGGTGGTATGCTTAGGATCATAAGCAGTTCCTTTACTTCTCCATACTCTTCTCTTCCCATCACTCTGGTACAAGTTGATCTTGGTCTCATCTATCCATAGGATGTTGTTCCAGAACTGTGAAGGCATTTTTAGATGTCGTTTGGGAAACTGTAATCTGGCCTTCCTGTTTTTGAGGCTCACCAATGGTTTACATCTTGTGGTGAACTCTCTGTATTCACTTTGGGGAAATCTTCTCTTGATTGTTGACTTTGAAACACATACACCTACCTCCTGGTGTGTGTTCTTGATCTGGCCAACTATTGCGAAGGGTGTTTTCTTCACCAGGGAAAGAATTCCTCGGTCATCCACCACAGTTGTTTTCCTGGTCTTCCGGGTATTTTGGTGTTGCTGAGCTCATCGGTGCGTTCCTTCTTTTTAAGAATGTTCCAAAAGATCGGTCACGAAGATATAATGTGAGAATAGTGGGGGTTCCAGAAGGTGCAGAAGATAAGAACCCCATCCAATTTATACAGTCCTTGATTTTGGAGAACTTTGGCAGGGACCTTTTTTCACCAATGTTTATGGTGGAAAGAGTCCATCGTGTCCCGGGAGCGTCATCCACGTACACTCCTTGCCAAGATGCTTGTCTCAAGGGACAGAAATATGGTATTAAGAAGGGCCAGGGAATGCCCTCCCGTTTTATGATGACGTATGATGGGAATAGACTGGCTTTCTTTCCCGATTTCTCAAAGGATATCCAGGAAAAGAGACGCTCGTTTATGGATGTTAAAAAGAGGCTAAGAGAAAGGACATTAAATATTCAATTATTTTTCCTGCTAAACTCCGGATCATTTTTAAAGATACCACCTTGTTTTTTGATACCTCGGATAAAGTCGCGGACTGGCTTGAACATAACAATATGTGATTCAACTATAGAGGGAGTGGCTGGGTTGATTACAGCTAGTTTATAGATTTTTTCTTTGAGCTACTCTAGAAGGGAGGCTTGGGCAGGGGGGGAGGATGGGAGGGGTGGTCACAGGTGAGAAATCTGCTGCAATTGTGCTCATGGATAACTAGTATGGGGGGCGGGATGGGATGGGTTTTGATGGGTGTTTTTTTTTTTTTTTTATAATGTCCATCAGAATTTTAGCCTGGAATGTTAGGGCTTTGGGGGACAAAAGAAAGAGACAAGCATTTTTTGACATGATGCGTATCCATCTCCCAGCGATTGTATGCTTGATAGAAACACATCTTACTGGGGAGACCTCGAGGATGGTCACCAGGGGGTGGGCTGCGCACACGTATCATTCCACCCTCTCTAGCCATAACAGGGGAGTGACAGTGTTTATTCATAAAGCAATTGAATTTCTTTGTGAGGCGTCCTCTGTTGACAACCAGGGAAGATTTTTCTTTCTATACTGTAAGTAGGCCGGCAGGATGTGCATTCTGGCATTTGTTTATATTCCACCTCCATTCTCGTTTTCAGTGCTGAATTCCTTGCTAGTATTTATTGACAAATTGCCAGAATGCCCCACATTGATTATTGGGGACTTCAATTGTGTTATGAACCCGTTAGTAGACAGGGTCGTTCTGGGTGTGGAAGGGGATGTCCCTACTCAGGGATCCCCCTTGGCTCGTTTTTGTTCGGAGGCTGGGTTTGGGGATGTTTGGGGAGGGCTGGGCCAAGGGAGAAAAGTTTTTTCATGCATTAGTAAATCAGGGAGATCTATGTCTAGAATAGACCATGCACTGATCAATAAAAAATATCTACGACACGTAACATGAATGAAGTATGAGACTAGGTCACTTTCGGACCATCTACCGATACTCCTTGAATTCTGCCTGGCCCAGGATAAACAAATAGGGAGGTCTCCTTTTAAACTAAATCCCTATTGGCTTTCACTAATAAAGGATCATGAAATAATACAAAAGGAAATAAACCAATTTTGGTTATTTAATCATGGGTCAGCTAGAGTCCAGGTGGTATGGGACACTTTTAAGGCCTATATGAGGGGAATAATGGTCAGTCATATCGCAAATTTAAGAAAAGTGTACGGGAAAAGCGAGAAAAATTTAAAAGAACAAGCGTCCCTAGCTACACAATTTTTTCATATAAATAGGACAGAGGTAAATAAGGAAAATATGCAGAACAGTGTACAGGCATATTCTGACCTTCTGTTGGATAAGGCACAACAGAGCCTATTTTTTAAAGGGCAAAAACACTTTACTGAATCAGGCCGCCCAGGGAAACTCTTATCTAGGGTGACCTCTAGTCAGGAATCTAAAAAATATATAGATATTATACGACTCCCTCATGGGAGGATGGTTAGGGGACATGACTCCATAAAGAGGGCTTTCCTTGATTACTTCTCAGACCTCTATAGAGCCGATTGTAAGATCACGGATGAATTGATTGACTCTTATCTTGATGGTATAGCTTTCCCCACTATTACTTTGGAGCAAAGGAAGGTATTTGAGGCTGATCTCTCTATCCAGGAGCTGGAGGGCGCAATTACACTATGTGCGGGTAACTCCACCCCCGGCTCGGACAAACTTCCATACGAATTTTATGTCAGATATAAAGAGGATGTTTTCCCTAGACTGTTGGAGGTCCTTGCTGAGTCGGTGGAGGAGGGGAACCTGCCGGGTTCAATGATGGAAGCGGTAATAATTCCAAAAAAGGTAAGGACCCCGTAGATATGGGATCCTACAGACCGATTTCGCTATTGAATGCCGATGTAAAGCTCCTGGTGAGGATTTTAGCGACAAGACTTTCTGGGGTAATCGCCTCCGTTGTCCATCCGGACCAGAACGGTTTTATGCAAAACAAATGTACTCACCATAATCTCCATCGGCTTTTTGCCAACTTACAGGCCCCTGGTGGGTCTGCTCGCTCCATCCTGTCCTTAGATGCCTCAAAGGCCTTCGACAGGGTGGAGTGGCGCTTTCTGTGGAAAGTTTTGGTGAGGATGGGCTTTGGGGAGAGATTTATTAGTATGATTAAGACACTTTATAGGTCCCCTACGGCTAGGCTGAGTCTCAATGGGAGCCTCACTTCGAGTTTTTATTTAAATAGAGGTACCCGGCAGGGTTGCCCACTATCTCCACTTCTGTTCGATATCTACATTGAGACCTTGGCGCTGGCTGTTAGGCAGGATCCTCAAATTAAAGGTTTTGGAACATTAGGAGAGGAAGATCGTATCTCTCTATATGCGGATGATGTTCTTTTCTTTGCAGATACACAGAACACAGAGATAACTGTCCCAAGAATTATTCATAATGTTAAACTATTTGGTGGGGTATCAGGCTTAGATATAAACTGGTCAAATACTATTCTGATGCCAATAGATTCAGTTACTCAAGAGGAACCGCTGATAACCCAGTTGTATCTGGCTGATACCTTTCAATACTTGGGTATGATGATATCTCCCAAGGTTGAAGACTCAGTATATCTCAACCTGACCCCACTGATAACCAAAATAAGAGCAAAAATAGGGATCTGGCTAAGACTTCCCTTATCTAGAGCAGATCGAGTTTCACTGGTTAAAATGGCAATTCTACCTCAACTTCTCTATGTTCTTAGGAATCTACCTGTTTGGATAGAGGATAAATATTTCAAATTAATGGAAAGAGTAATCAACGATTTGATCTGGGGAAGAAAACGAGTGAGACTCAAATTGGAATACCTCTATAAGCCTTTGGACCATGGGGGTCTAAACCTCCCATGCTTCAAGGGCTATTTCATTGCCGCCCAGTTATGGACGTGCGATGAGTGGCCAAATAGCACCTTCCTGAGTAGCCTAGTAAGAAGCTCCCCACATAATAATATATTTACGCTTCTGGAATCAGGGTTATTGACTAATAGGGACCGGGGGCCTAAAGGGACTATAAAACTCCTAATGAAAATATGGGCTGTTACTAGAGAATGGTTGGGAGTAAAAGGATCACTCATATTCACGCCTCTTTGGCACAACACTCACTTACAGATATTAGATGGTATAGCACAGAATCAATTTTGGCAAAAAAATTAGATTCTTTCCCTGGCACAGGTTGTTAATAACGAAGAAATCATGCCGTTTGTGGAATTATCACATAGTGTTGAGAATTTGTCATGTTTAGGTATTTTCAGCTTCATTCGGCACTTTTTAGTCTAGATGATAAATCACTGTTAGAAATAGATAATTCCTCCCCGCTAAACGAGCGGTTTGGGAGGCACTAGTAAGAATGAAGATTTCAAATATATCTAAATTATTAATTAATTCACGGTTTTCTGAGACACAATCACCAGGGCAAAAGGCTTGGATGAGGGATTGCCCAAATATACAAATTGTAGGATGGGGGAGTATTTTTACTAACCCAGATGTATTATCCCATAACTTCAATCATGTCCTAATACAGTTCAATATTTATCATAGGCTATATGTTACCCCTATTTGGCTCAACAAGTGTGGAATAAGAGATTCTTCCAACTGCCCTCGATGTGATACTGCCGGTGCGGATTACATACATATGATCTGGGCATGCCCAGAACTCGGGGCATACTGGAGTGGTATTAATCAGTTTCTTACTTATAAACTAAAAACACAGATTCCTCTTGAGCCACAATTGTTTTTACTGAACGATCTCTCGATATTAACTAGTCATAAACCCCAAAAGATCCTAATAGGCAGAATACTACACTGCTCAAAAAAATAAAGGGAACACTTAAACAACACAATGTAACTCCAAGTCAATCACACTTCTGTAAAATCAAACTGTCCACTTAGGAAGCAACACTGAGTGACAATAAATTTCACATGCTGTTGTGCAAATGGGATAGACAACAGGCGGAAATTATAGGCAATTAGCAAGACACCCCCAATACAGGAGTGGTTCTGCAGGTGGTAACCACAGACCACTTCTCAGTTCATTTGCTTCCTGGCTGATGTTTTGGTCACTTTTGAATGCTGGTGGTGCTTTCACTCTAGTGGTAGCATGAGACGGAGTCTACAACCCACACAAGTGGCTCAAGTAGTGCAGCTTATCCAGGATGGCAAATCAATGCGAGCTGTGGCAAGAAGGTTTGCTGTGTCTGTGAACGTAGTGTCCAGAGCATGGAGGCGCTACCAGGAGACAGACCAGTACATCAGGAGACGTGGAGGAGGCCGTAGGAGGGCAACAACCCAGCAGCAGGACCGCTACCTCCGCCTTTGTGCAAGGAGGAACAGAAGGAGCACTGCCAGAGCCCTGCAAAATGACCTCCAGCAGGCCACAAATGTGCATGTGTCTGCTCAAGCGGTCAGAAACAGACTCCATGAGGGTGATATGAGGGCCCGATGTCCACAGGTGGGGGTTGTGCTTACAGCCCAACACCGTGCAGGACTTTTGGCATTTTCCAGAGAACACCAATATAGGCAAATTCGCCACTGGCGCCCTGTGCTCTTCACAGATGAAAGCAGGTTCACACTGAGCACATGTGACAGACGTGACAGAGTCTTGAGACGCCGTGGAGAACGTTCTGCTGCCTGCAACATCCTCCAGCATGACCGGTATGGCATTGGGTCAGTAATGGTGTGGGGTGGCATTTCTTTGGAGGGCCGCACAGCCCTCCATGTGCTCGCCAGAGGTAGCCTGACTGCCATTAGGTACCGAGATGAGATCCTCCAGACCCCTTGTGAGACCATATGCTGGTGCGGTTGGCCCTGGGTTCCTCCTAATGCAAGACAATGCTAGACCTCATGTGGCTGGAGTGTGTCAGCAGTTCCTGCAAGACGAAGGCATTGATGCTATGGACTGGCCCGCCCGTTCCCCAGACCTGAATCCAATTGATCTGGGACATCATGTCTCGCTCTATCCACCAACGTAACGTTGCACCACAGACTGTCCAGGAGTTGGCAGATGCTTTAGTCCAGGTCTGGGAAGAGATCCCTCAGGAGACCGCCCGCCACCTCATCAGTAGCATGCACAGGCGTTGTAGGGAGGTCATACAGGCACGTGGAGTCCACACACACTACTGAGCCTCATTTTGACTTGTTTTAAGGACATTACATCAAAGTTGGATCAGCCTGGAGTGTGTTTTTCCACTTTAATTTTGAGGGTGACTCCAAATCCAGACCTCCATGGGTTGAAAAATTTGATTTCCATTTTTTTATTTTTGTGTGATTTTGTTGTCAGCACATTCAACTATGTAAAGAACAAAGTATTTCAGAAGAATATTTAATTAATTCAGATCTAGGATGTGTTATTTTTGTGTTCACTTTATTTTTTTGAGCAGTGTATTAATGGCCAGGGTCCTGATCAGTCGGAGTTGGTTTGCACGTCAGGCCCCAGAAGTAAATAAATGGATAAATCTGGTCAATAAGGTGAAAAACTATGAGCGGATTCTCTATAAGCAGAGGGGTGGAATTGATAAATGGGCTAAGATATGGTATGGCTGGTAACTCTGATAGGATTCTATGAATGTAAAAATTACTATTCTATATTATATCTAATTACTTATTTATTTTTGTCCCTTCTTCTCTCCTCCCTTCCCTTAATTTTTTTAGGTGTGGTAATAGGGGGAGGCGGGGGCGCACGCATCCCATGTTGGGGGGGTTCGGGGGGAGAAGAGGTGGGGGGGGGAATAAGTGGGTTTGAAAATGTACAGTCGTGGCCAAAAGTTTTGAGAATTACATAAATATTGGAAATTGGAAAAGTTGCTGCTTAAATTTTTATAATAGCAATTTGCATATACTCCAGAATGTTATGAAGGGTGATCAGATGAATTGCATAGTCCTTCTTTGCCATGAAAATTAACTTAATCCCAAAAAAAACTTTCCACTGCATTTCATTGCTGTCATTAAAGGACCTGCTGAGATCATTTCAGTAATCATCTTGTTAACTCAGGTGAGAATGTTGACGAGCACAAGGCTGGAGATCATTATGTCAGGCTGATTGGGTTAAAATGGCAGACTTGACATGTTAAAAGGAGGGTGATGCTTGAAATCATTGTTCTTCCATTGTTAACCATGGTGACCTGCAAATAAACACGTGCAGCCATCATTGCGTTGCATAAAAATGGGTTCACAGGCAAGGTTATTGCACCTCAATCAACAATTTATAGGATCATCAAGAACTTCAAGGAAAGAGGTTCAATTCTTGCTAAGAAGGCTTCAGGGCATCCAAGAAAGTTCAGCAAGCGCCAGGATCATCTCCTAAAGAGGATTCAGCTGCGGGATCGGAGTGCCACCAGTGCAGAGCTTGCTCAGGAATGGCAGCAGGCAGGTGTGAGCGCATCTGCACGCACAGTGAGGCGAAGACTTTTGGAAGATGGCCTGGTGTCAAGAAGGGCAGCAAAGAAGCCACTTCTCTAAAAAAAAAAAACATCAGGGACAGATTGATCTTCTGCAGAAAGTATGGTGAATGGACTGCTGAGGACTGGGGCAAAGTCATATTCTCCGATGAAGACTCTTTCCGATTGTTTGGGGCATCTGGAAAAAGGCTTGTCCGGAGAAGAAAAGGTGAGCGCTACCATCAGTCCTGTGTCATGCCAACAGTAAAGCATCCTGAGACCATTCATGTGTGGGGTTGCTTCTCATCCAAGGGAGTGGGCTCACTCACAATTTTGCCCAAAAACAAAGCCATGAATAAAGAATGGTACCAAAACACCATCCAACAGCAACTTCTTCCAACAATCCAACAACAGTTTGGTGAAGAACAATGCATTTTCCAGCACGATGGAGCACCGTGCCATAAGGCAAAAGTGATAACTAAGTGGCTCGTGGACCAAAACGTTGGCATATTGCGTCCATGGCCTGGAAACTCCCCAGTTCTTAATCCCATTGAGAACTTGTGGTCAATCCTCAAGAGGCGGGTGGACAAACAAAAACCCACTAATTCTGACAAACTCCAAGAAATGATTATGAAAGAATGGGTTGCTATCAGTCAGGAATTGGCCCAGAAGTTGATTGAGAGCATGCCCAGTCGAATTGCAGAGGTCCTGAAAAAGAAGGGCCAACACTGCAAATACTGACTCTTTGCATAAATGTCATGTAATTGTCGATAAAAGCCTTTGAAACGTATGAAGTGCGTGTAATTATATTTCACTACATCACAAAAACAACTGAAACAAAGATCTAAAAGCAGTTTAGCAGCAAACTTTGTGAAAACTAATATTTGTGACATTCTCAAAACTTTTGGCCACGACTGTATACAAATTTTTAATTATATTTTTGTGTACTGTTTGTATAGTAATAAAGATGTTAAATAAAAAAAAATTAAAAAAAAGAATGTTCCAAACAATTGTTTTGGCCACGCCTAATATTTTTGCTATTCTCTGATGGGTTTGCTTTGTTTTTTCAGACTAATGACGGCTTGCCTCACTGATAGTGACAGCTCTTTGGATCTCCTCTTGAGAGTTGACAGCAACAGATTCCAAATGCAAATAGCACACTTGAAATTAATTCTGGACCTTTTATCTGCTCATTGTAATTGGGAAAATGAGGGAATAACACACCGGGCCATGGAACAGCTCCATAATACAGATAGATAGTGCGGGCTTCACTGAACTAGATTTTTTCTAAATCTTCTTCCCTGAAGATTTTGTAAATTTCATGGTGGACCAAACCAACTTATATGCCAAACAATTCATTGATCAGAACCCTACATCGGCATATGCTAGAACTAGAGATGGGACGGGGGATTCGTCGAATCCACGAATCCCTCGAATCTTGCTGGATTCGTGGGATTCGTGGACTCGAATCCCGACGTAATTTGCCTGAAACGAATCCGGTGGGAGGGACTGGGAGGCGGAGCTGGGGGCCAATGCGTTCACTGTGCTCCGGCCCCTCCGCTCCAGTAGTTATAAAATGTGTCATTGTGATTAATAATCATGCTGCCCCCTCTGTCTGTAGTATTACATGATTCAATAAATCTTACTTACAGGGCTAGTACTGCTATCGTAACAGGCCGGCCGGGCAGACGAGCGGCAGCGTCACTGACTGACGTCACCTGCCTGAGCCGCCTGCTTCATTCATAAAGCAGGCGGCTCAGGCAGGTGACGTCAGTCAGTGACGCTGCCGCTCGTCTGCCCGGCCGGCCTGTTACGATAGCAGTACTAGCCCTGTAAGTAAGATTTATTGAATCATGTAATACTACAGACAGAGGGGGCAGCATGATTATTAATCACAATGACACATTTTATAACTACTGGAGCGGTAATGGGGGGGGGGTCTGTGGATGACACTGTTAAGGGGTGGGGGGTGGGGTCTGTGGATGGCACTGTTATGGGGTGGGGGGGTCTGTGGATGGCACTGTTATAGGGTGGGGGGGGTCTGTGGATGGCACTGTTATAGGGTGGGGGGGTCTGTGGATGGCACTGTTATGGGGTGGGGGGGGGGGGTCTGTGGATGGCACTGTTATGGGGTGGGGGGGTCTGTGGATGGCACTGTTATGGGTGGGGGTGTCTGTGGATGGCACTGTTATAGGATGGGGGGGGTCTGTGGATGGCACTGTTATAGGATGGGGGGGTCTGTGGATGGCACTGTTATAGGATGGGGGGGGGTCTGTGGATGGCACTGTTATGGGATGGGGGGGTCTGTGGATGGCACTGTTATGGGGTGGGGGGGTCTGTGGATGGCACTGTTATGGGGTGGGGGGATCTGTGAATGCCAGGGGGAGAGGTGAGAGGCACTATGATACTACTGGCACATTGGGGGTAGGCACTATGATACGGGCACATTATGGGGGGAGATGGCACTATGATACGGGCACATTATGGGGGGAGATGGCACTATGATACGGGCACATTATGGGGGGAGACGGCACTATGATACGGGCACATTATGGGGGGAGATGGCACTATGATACAGGCACATTATGGGGGGGAGGTGGCACTATGATACGGGCACATTATGGGGGGGAGGTGGCACTATGATACGGGCACATTATGGGGGGAGGTGGCACTATGATACGGGCACATTGGGGGGGAGATGGCACTATGATACCGGCACATTATGGGGGGGAGGAGAGAGGCACTCCGCACTTGATACTGGCACATGATTAGGGGGGCATCTATGGGGACACTTACTGGCACATTATTGGGTGGCACTGTGGGGCCACTTCTTATTGGCACATTATTGGGGGCACTATGGGGGCATCTACTGAGGCCACAAAGAAGGGGTATTTTATATGGGGGGCTCTGTGTGGTACTAGTATTATCAGGGGTATTATCTGTTTCTGCAGTATAGTATTGGGGAGCACAGCGGAACAGTATTGGGGGTGTTAGGATGATTTGTCCAGAAGATGGGAGGATGATGGAAAAGTAGTAAACTAAGATTATTTTTTTTTGTCAAGCTGCAGAGACGAAAAATGGCTGAAAAATGGCGGCCTGGTCTGAAAGGAGAAGATGAGGAAAGAGAACATCTACAAGAGACGTCACTGGATGTAAGAGGTATGTGGCGCTGTATTACCCTGTATGTTCTGTAGTGATAGGAGCAGGGGTCATCGCGGTCATATAGGGTGCGACCATGACTGGGAGGTGGAGGTTCAGACAAACTGGCGCGGTCTGACTTTGTTTCTTACACCGTGCGTTCACACAATTATGTACAGGATTCGTAGGATTCGAGATTCGAAAGATTCGATATATTCGAGAACCTTTTCGGATTCGGATTCGGAATCGAAAAAAATTGGATTCGTCCCACCTCTAGCTAGAACCCTAGGTTGGACCCCAGTAAGTGCAGCAGAGATGATGAAGTTTTGGGGACTCGTGCTGCATATGGGCATTGTAAAGAAGCCAAACATTAGACAATATTGGAGTTCGGACATTTTCTATCAGACTCCAATTTACAGTAAGACCATGACCCGGAAGCGATTTGAGTCAATTAGGAAATTCCTACACTACAACAACAATGCACAGTGCCCACCCCAAAACAACCCAACATTTGACCGTCTGTTCAAGGTTAGGCCTGTCTTCGACCACTTTAACACCAAGTTTGCTGAGGTGTACAACCCTGATAAAAATGTCTGTGTAGACGAGTCCCTATTACTTTTCAAAGGGAGGATTAGATTCCTCCAGTACCTGCCTAGCAAAAGGGCAAGGTATGGCATAAAGATTTACAAACTTTGTGAGAGTAGCTCCGGTTACACCCACAAGTTCCACATTTATGAAGGGAACGATTCCCGGATAGAACCCCCAGAATGCCCCCCCCCCCATCCTAGGAGTTAGTGGGAAGATTGTGTAGGACAGCTGATCAGCAGCAGGGCCAGGGCACAACTAATGAACGCTTTCATTGTGGAAGCGCTCAATAGTAAAGGAGGCTGAAGGAACAGTAAGTAGAGCGCTCCCAGCACTAGCTGTACTCACCTCTGGCCCTCTTCTCTATGGCTGCAGTATTTTCGGGGATAGAGCAGCGTGTGCAGTGTGTGTGAGGGAGGAGGAAGGGCCTGTGGGAGTGTGTCAGGCAAGGAGGCGGGGCCAGTGTGAGAAGAGGACAAGGCACTGAGGGCTGTGTGGAGCAGCATGAGTGAGGAGGAGGAGCTTATCTGGGGAGGAGTCAGGTCCCTGATCTGTGAGGAGTACATGAGAGGACATGCGGGGGGGGTGCTCAGTACATGAGGGGAGATGCTGGGGGGGTTGCTCAGTACATGAGAGGACATGCGGGGGGGGGGGGTGCTCAGTACATGAGGGGAGATGATGGGGGAGAGGTGCTCAGGACATGAGGGGACATGCGGGGGGGTGCTCAGTACATGAGGGGAGATGCTGTGGAGGATGGGGGTGTTCAGTACATATGGGGAGATGCTGTGGAGGATGGGGGTGTTCAGTGTATAAGGGGAGATGCTGTGGAGGATGGGGGTGTTCAGTGTATGAGGTGAGATGCTGTGGAGGATGGGGGTGTTCAGTACATAAGGGGAGATGCTGTGGAAGATGGGGGTGCTCAGTGTATGAGGGTAGATACTGTGGAGGATGGGGGTGTTCAGTGTATGAGGGGAGATGCTGTGGAAGATGGGGGTGTGCTAAGTGTATGAGGGGAGATGCTGTGGAGGATGGGGGTGCTCAGTGTATGAGGGGAGATAGATGTGCTCAGTGTATGAGGGGAGATGCTCTGGAGGATGGATGTGCTCAGTGTATGAGGGGAGATACTATGGAGGATGGATGTGCTCAGTGTATGAGCGGAGATACTATAGAGGATGGATGTGCTCAGTGTATGAGGGGAGATACTGTGGAGGATGGGTGTGCTCAGTGTATGAGGGGAGATGCTGTGGATGATGTGTGTGCTCCTCAGTGTATGAGGGCAGATACTATGGAGGATGGATGTGCTCAGTGTATGAGGGGAGATACTGTGGAGGATGGGTGTGCTCAGTGTATGAGGGGAGATGCTGTGGAGGATGGATGTGCTCAGTGTATGAGGGGAGATGCTGTGGAGGATGGATGTGCTCAGTGTATGAGGGGAGATGCTGTGGATGATGTGTGTGCTCAGTGTATGAGGGGAGATACTATGGAGGATGGATGTGCTCAGTGTATGAGGGGAGATACTGTGGAGGATGGGTGTGCTCAGTGTATGAGGGGAGATGCTGTGGAGGATGGATGTGCTCAGTGTATGAGGGGAGATGCTGTGGAGGATGGATGTGCTCTGTGTATGAGGGGAGATACTATGGAGGATGGATGTGCTCAGTGTATGAGGGGAGATACTATGGAGGATGGATGTGCTCAGTGTATGAGGGGAGATGCTGTGGAGGATGGGGGTGCTCAGTGTATGAGGGGAGATGCTGTGGAGGATGGGGGTGCTCAGTGTATGAGGGGAGATGCTGTGGAGGATGGATGTGTTCAGTGTATGAGGGGAGATACTGTGGAGGATGGATGTGCTCAGTGTATGAGGGGAGATACTGTGGCGTTACTAGTGCTGCACTATGCCTTGGCAGCGCACATAGGAGCACACTATGACCTGGCGCTGTGTGATGTCAGGACATAGTGCAGCACTGGCGCTAGGACACAGCACTAAACCAAGAGCGATGGCGTCTGGAGGAGAAGCAGAGAGGGGAGTATACACCATATATATATATATATATATATATATATATATATATTTTCTAGTCTGATGCCTGCATTTAATGTACTAAGGAGTGAGGTGGAGGTTCTAGGGGGCGACAGGGGTCTGAATACATTTTAGGCCTGTAGTGGTTGTTCTGGGGTCTGAATGGATTTGGGACTGACGTGGGGTCAAATCTGGGGTCTGTATGAATTTGGGGGCTGGTCTGGAATCTGGATTAATTTTGAGATCTGGTCTGGAGGTCTGCATCATTAATTTTGGGATCTCATGTGGGCTCTGTGTTAAAAAGGGTTTATCCAGCCATGTAAAATTCATTTTCTAAAACTGATTTGAATGTGATAATAAAAGTAGTGATACATCTCTGATCCCTGCCGCACACCTTCCACTACTTCCCGTGTCCTCGCTGGTCTATGTACTTCTATGTCCTCCTCCAATGAGACATGAGATCACTGCAGCCAGTGATTGTGAGTGAGCGGTGGGATCAAAAAAGTTTCACTACTTTTATTATTTGATCATGTTCTCAGCAGTTTTAAAGTACAGTAAACTAATGTAGGCACATGGGGCAGCATCGGGCATAGTATTGGTGAACACTACAGGGTGCAGTGTTAAAAGGGACAACTATATAGGGGGGTTATTTGCTACAGAGGGTCGGGTGGACTGCAGAAACAAGCCAAAGTCAAAGGTATCAGCTGAATTCCCTGGTCCTTAATGCAAAATCTGTAACAGACCTCCTCTACCCTGTGCCATTTATTAACCACCTCAGCCCCTATAGCTTAAACACCCTTAATGACCAGGCCACTTTTTACACTTCTGCACTACACTACTTTCACCGTTTATTGCTCGGTCATGCAACTTACCACCCAAATTAATTTTACCTCCTTTTCTTCTCACTAATAGAGCTTTCATTTGGTGGTATTTCATTGCTGCTGACATTTTTACTTTTTTTGTTATTAATCAAAATTTAACGATTTTTTTTAAAAAAATGACATTTTTCACTTTCAGTTGTAAAATTTTGCAAAAAAAAACGACATCCATATATAAATTTTTCTCAAAATTTATTGTTCTACATGTCTTTGATAAAAAAAATAATGGTTTGGGTAAAAGTTATAGCGTTTACAAACTATGGTACAAAAATCTGAATTTCCGCTTTTTGAAGCAGCTCTGACTTTCTGAGCACCTGTCATGTTTCCTGAGGTTCTACAATGCCCAGACAGTACAAACACCCCACAAATTACCCCATTTCGGAAAGTAGACACCCTAAGGTATTCGCTGATGGGCATAGTGAGTTCATAGAACTTTTTATTTTTTGTCACAAGTTAGTGTAAAATGATGATTTACCACCCAAATCTGGTATCTCCGTACTCAGGAGAAGTTGGGCAATGTGTTTTGGGGTGTCATTTTACATATACCCATGCTGGGTGAGATAAATATCTTGGTCAAATGCCAACTTTGTATACAAAATGGGAAAAGTTGCCTTTTGCCAAGATATTTCTCTCACCCAGCATGGGTATATGTAAAATGACACCCCAAAACACATTCCCCAACTTCTCCTGAGTACGGAGATACCAGATGTGTGACACTTTTTTGCAGCCTAGGTGGGCAAAGGGGCCCACATTCCAAAGAGCACCTTTCGGATTTCACCGGCCATTTTTTACAGATTTTGATTTCAAACTACTTACCACACATTTGGGCCCCTAGAATGCCAGGGCAGTATAACTACCCCACAAGTGACCCCATTTTGGAAAGAAGACAACCCAAGGTATTCAGTGAGGGGCATGGAGAGTTCCTAGAATTTTATATTTTTTGTCACAAGTTAGCGGAAAATGATGATTTTTTTTTTTTTGTTACAAAGTCTCATATTCCACTAACTTGTGACAAAAAATAAAAACTTCTATGAACTCACTATGTCCATCAGCGAATACCTTGGGGTGTCTTCTTTCCAAAATGGGGTCACTTGTGGGGTAGTTATACTGCCGTGGCATTCTAGGGGCCCAAATGTGTGGAAAGTAGTTTGAAATCAAAATCTGTAAAAAATGGCCGGTGAAATCCGAAAGGTGCTCTTTGGAATGTGGGCCCCTTTGCCCACCTAGGCTGCAAAAAAGTGTCACACATGTGGTATCGCTGTACTCAGGAGAAGTTGGGCAATGTGTTTTGGGGTGTCTTTTCACATATACCCATGCTGGGTGAGAGAAATATCTTGGCAAAAGACAACTTTTCAAATTTTTTATACAAAGTTGGCATTTGACCAAGATATTTATCTCACCCAGCATGGGTATATGTAAAATGACACCCCAAAACACATTGCCCAACTTCTCCTGAGTACGGCAATACCAGATGTGTGACACTTTTTTGCAGCCTAGATGCGCAAAGGGGCCCACATTCCTTTTATGAGGGCATTTTTAGACATTTGGATCCCAAACTTCTTCTCACGCTTTAGGGCCCCTAAAATGCCAGGGCAGTATAAATACCCCACATGTGACCCCATTTTGGAAAGAAGACACCCCAAGGTATTCAATGAGGGGCATGGCGAGTTCATAGAATTTTTTTTTTTTGGCACAAGTTAGCGGAAATTGTTTTTTTTTTTTTTTCTCACAAAGTCTCCCTTTCCGCTAACTTGGGACAAAAATTTCAATCTTTCATGGACTCAATATGCCCCTCAGAGAATACCTGGGGGTGTCTTCTTTCCGAAATGGGGTCACATGTGGGGTATTTATACTGCCCTGGCATTCTAGGGGCCCTAAAGCATGAGAAGAAGTCTGGAATATAAATTTTACGCATTTGGATTCCGTTAGGGGTATGGTGAGTTCATGTGAGATTTTATTTTTTGACACAAGTTAGTGGAATATGAGACTTTGTAAGAAAAACTAAATAATATTTCCGCTAACTTGTGCCCAAAAAATGCCTGAATGGAGCCTTACAGGGGGGTGATCAATGACAGGGGGGTGATCAGGGAGTCTATATGGGGTGATCACCCCCCTGTCATTGATCACCCCCTTATAAGGCTCCATTCAGATGTCCGTATGTGTTTTGCGGATCCGATCCATGTATCAGTGGATCCGTAAAAATCATGCGGACGTCTGAATGGAGCCTTACAGGGGAGTGATCAATGACAGGGGGGTGATCAATGACAGGGGGGTGATCAGGGAGTCTATATGGGGTGATCACCCCCTGTAAGGCTCCATTCAGACGTCCGCATGATTTTTACGGATCCGATCCATGTATCAGTGGATCCGTAAAAATCATGCGGACGTCTGAAAGGAGCCTTACAGGGGAGTGATCAATGACAGGGGGGTGATCAATGACAGGGGGGTGATCAGGGAGTCTATATGGGGTGATCACCCCCGTCATTGATCACCCCCCTGTAAGGCTCCATTCAGACGTCCGCATGATTTTTACGGATCCTATTCATGTATCAGTGGATCCGTAAAAATCATGCGGACGTCTGAATGGAGCCTTACAGGGGAGTGATCAATGAAAGGGGGGTGATCAATGACAGTGGGGTGATCAGGGAGTCTATATGGGGTGATCAGGGGTGATAAGTGGTTCATAAGGGGTTAATAAGTGACAGGGGGGGGTGTAGTGTAGTGTAGTGGTGTTTGGTGCTACTTTACTGAGCTACTTGTGTCCTCTGGTGGTCGATCCATGCAAAAGGGACCACCAGAGGACCAGGTAGCAGGTATATTAGACACTGTTATCAAAACAGAGTCTAATATACCTGTTAGGGGTTAAAAAAATCGCATCTCCAGCCTGCCAGCGAACGATCGCCGCTGGCAGGCTGGAGATCCACTCTCTTACCTTCCGATCCATACATGCGTCTCGCGAGATGACGCATGTATGCGTGACTCTGCGCCAGGCTGCCGCCCCTGGAACGCGATCCTGCGTTAGGCGGTCCGGAGGCGGTTAATACTGGTGTCTTTCATTGTGGCAGAGGGGGCTGCGCACCCCTGGCCGAAGATGTGTGCGCATTAGCTTATGAAAACAAACTGAAAAGAAGAGTGAACAAACTGAGATCTGTGGAGACGTTACCTGTAAGTCACTGGGTTCACCTTGGGTAACTGATTCTTTAAAAATGTGTTTTAATCTCTTCATTAGAAAGTAAGGTCACTTTAAACGTGAATGGGGGGAAGGGGCGATTTTGTATTGTTCGCCCTGTTGCAAAATTCCCTAGAAACTGCCCTGAGAGGGACGTCCTTGTACTGACCACCATTCACACTAACACCAGCTCCCCTGCTCCTGTACGAGGTACCACAACCACTACCCCCAAACCAGGCACATGGGAGGGGTGGATCTTTCAGATCAACTTCTGAAGCCCTACAGTGCCACGCGAAAAATGAAAGTGCAATGCGTACGTGCTATTTCAATCTGCAGGCCACACAGGAACTTTCCTTCAGTTTCAAGAGGCGATTATCAAGGCCCTAATTTTTCAAAACCAGGCCGGGGAGGGTCTCAGTACTTCAGGAAGTCATGGTACCCGTTTTGTACCAGGGCAACATTTTCCAGGTCAAGTCCCCCAGGCAGCAAGAATGGGAAGGACCCAAAAAAGTGTGTTCTAAAAGGGGGATAATGAAAGACACCATTTACCACTGCGAAACCTGCCCTGAAAAACTTGGCCTGTGCATGCAGGAGTGTTTTAAAATCTACCACTCATCCATGGAGTATTAATTTAATTTCATCCATGATGTACCCTGTAGTTTTACCACCTTATATCTCTGATTTAGTTTGCATAGCTTACAGATCTACGTTTCACCAACCACTACATATTCATTTCTGTGAAACACCTGTGATAGAGATGTGGACTACATTCTTTGAATTCAGCTAAGAAAGCTCCCACATACTTTAGCTCTCAGACAACACTTTATCTTCTCCAGAGCACAAAGGATCCATCCTACTGAAGATAACACGCCTCCTTGCTACGTCATATATGCTTTTCTGTTGTTAGTACAGACTCCATTACAAGATGGACGCTATAGCTAGATATTTACATACCAGAGTTAGTAAAACAATGCACACTGCGCAGATGCCAAGTCTTATCTCTTTTCTTATTTTCATATTTCAGCCAATGTAACAATGCCACATGCCTCAGGGGGAATGCCTCTCTGATGTCTATATAAACTGCTGTACTTCCTGTAATAAACAAGAATTTGCTTTGACCCCAGTGTGTGTGTCATAGTTATTTTCTTCCGTGCACGTAAAACCCTTGGGTTAGTATTAATTTGGAGCAGTAGAGCAAACGTAATCAGCCCCGATTGAGGGCAACTTTATCAGTTGGCGCCCGATACGTGGGACTCAGGAGAAGTAACGTCGCTAGCTGAAATTTGGGGTTCCCAGAGCACGCCTCAGAGACAAGGTGATACATTTTTGGTTATCTCACCTGCCTCTTGCTGCTCCACTGTGCTGTGGTAATCTGTTCTGCTATTGAGGTTATGTATGTAGTAGCAACTTCGGTTGATGTAAAATCCTGAGTTCCTAGAATCCTTCTTTTGAGTTTGCTCTTCTGTGTTTGTGTTTTGTCTGTGTGGTTTGTGTCAGGCACCTTCACAGTTAACGGTTAAGCAGAGCAAGAGATTTCCCCTGGCAGGGGGACGGAGCCACATTAGGGGCTACTAAATTATCTGTCCTGTTTAGACAGAGGGTGTAGCCCCGGGGTGCTCTGGGACGGGGCTTGATTTAGGGGTTACTGATTTATCTGTCTTAGTGATGGAGGGTGTAACCCCGGGTAGCCCCGAGTGGGACTCAAATTAAGGGTCACTAAATTATCCTAATGACGGAGGGTGTGGCCCTGGGGAGTCCCAGGAGGACTATAAATTATCTGCCTCGAGTGGCGGAGGGTTAGTCCTGGACTGGCAGATCAGATGTGGTAGCCAGGGAAAAAACTGTTAATTTTCTGCACAGGGGTGAGCTTTGCTTGGGAGCGTGAAGGAGAAGGTGTCAGCTTCTGTCTTGGTTGTATGTGTGAAGTAAGTGAATAAATCCATGGGAGACAATGTTTAAGAAGTTGCAGGGATGAAGTATGGGAATCTTAACCCTAGGAGTAGTATTACGGTGGCACCCTGATTTAGGGAGGAAGCTCCGAGGAAGCTAGTCTGGGAAAGATTCAGAAAGACACATTGTGTGTATGTTATAAAGGGCCATGGATGTGAAGAAGTTGAAGATTACAGGATGTGATTTTAAATAGGGAATTGAGTGCGTGGAAGTAAGCAATACTAAGCATTGTGGAAAGTTGAGTGATGTTGCAGTGCAGCGCTGATGAAGTATTGTGTCTTGTGTGCCTGTGTGCCCCGCACCGTGCGTGTCTCTGTTGCCCGTTAAATATAGAGGGAGAGACAGGGGGGCGTAGCTGCATGGGGAGAGTGATGTCATGACATTGGAATGTATGATAGTAAGAACACTGCAATACTAAGATATATTGGATATAATCAAAAGAAAATGTGCGTGAGGTACTGAGTGTGTGTGTGTGTGTGTATGTTACACATATGTATGTTATTTGTTAATAAGTTCAAATACTTGTGTGTGTAAAAGTATGAGAAAGTGTTCTATATGTCTGTTCGACATTGAATGTTATGTCTGTGTGGACCGGGAATCTGACCTTGTGTGTTGCCAACTAGAAAACTGACTAGTAGAGGAAGGTCACGCAGCCAAGTTTACTGTGAGCGAAATCAGCTCTACTGATGTGATGATGAGGCCAAATTAAGAGTTAAGTCGAGAATGAAAAAGATCATCACACAGGGAGGGGTGTGTGTTCTCGCTTTAGGCAAAAAAGAAGCAAAATTATTACAGTGTTTCTCACAGGAGTGAACACAGGACATTCGGCCTTGAATTTAGAACATTCTATTCTTGATATTATAAAAAAACAATGCAAGCGTAAACTGCTGTACTTCCTGTAATAAGCAAGAATTTGCTTTGACCGCAGTGTGTGTGTCATAGTTATTTTCTTCCATGCACGTAAAACCCTTGGGTTACTATTAATTTGGAGCAGTAGAGCAAACATAATCAGCCCCGATTGAGGGAAACTTTATCACCTGTTAGGTCAAAAGTGCCCTTTCTACCCCTTAAAATGTTTGTACGGGGGTGCACTTTCCAAAATGGGGTTGCTTCTTGGGGTTTTTAATTTCTGGGGACCTCAGGAATTTTCTTAATGCAACATGGCACCTAAAATCAATCTAGACTTTAGAGCCCTCCTGTGCGCCCATACATCATTTTTTGAGCACATATGGGGTGTTGCCGTATTCGGGGGGAAATGGGGAATAAAATGTGGGGTGCATTTTGTCCTGTTATTTTTTGGGAAAGTGAAAAATGTGGGTGTAAATTCTAGGAAACACCTTTGAAGTCAAAGTGCTCACTACACACCTTCAAAGATTCCATGAAGGGTGTAGTTTCCAAAACTACACTTTTGGGGGTTTCCAGTGTAGGGCCACCTAAGGGTGTCTTCATATGCAACATAGCTCCCAATTACCATTCCAGCTAAATCAGCTCTCCAAAAGCCATATGGTGCTCCTTCCACCCTGAAGCCTGCTGTGCGCCCATAAATTCGTTATTGATCACACATGGGGTGTTTCTCCAGAATTAGGGTAATTGACTTTGAGTTTTGTTTGACTGTTAACCCTTGATGTGTTGCAGAAAAAATAGATTAAAATTTAAAATCTGCTTTAATTCTTGAGGGACACCTAAAGGGTTAACAGTTAGTAAAATCAGTTTTGAATAGCTTGAGGGTGTAGTTTCTAAAATAGGGCAATTTATGGGTGGTTTCTAATATGTAAGCCCCACAAAGTGACTTCATAACTGAACTGGTCCTTAAAAAATTGGGTTTTGGAAATTTTCTTAAACATTTTAAGATTTCCTTCTAAACTCTAGGCCTCCTAACGTTCCAAAAAAAATAAAATGTAATTTTCAAAATGATCCAAACATGAAGTAGAAATATGGGGAATGTAAAGTAATAACTATTTTTGGAGGTATCACTACAGTATCTATTTTAAAAGCAGAGAAATAGAAATGTGGAATTTTTTTATTTTTTTCAAATATTTAGTAAATTTGGTATTTTTTTTTTAGAAATAAAAATGAAATATTTTGACTCAAATTTACCAATGTCATGAAGTACTGTACAATATGTGATGAGAAAACAATCTCAGAATGGCCTGGATAAGTAAAAGCATTTTAAAGTTATCACCACATACAGTGACACATGTCAATTTGCTAAAAATGACCTAGTCCTTAAGATGAAAAATGGCAGGGTCCTGACGGGGTTAAACAATAATTGTGTGACATTAACAAAGCACTACCCTGTTGCTTAATTGTTTCTGGTCACTTTTCAAGACATTGTAAATGTACCGGCAGCCACTGCCAAAAAATCTATTCAGAACCTGACCTCCCAAGAATGCACTCCACCTAAACCGTGATGAACAGAACTCCAGTGGGAGATACTTTCATGTGTACTGATAAAATTCAAGGAGTCCTCAAGGTTGTAAAAGAACATCAAGCCTTCAGCAAACATCTTTCAGACTTTGAAGAAGCAGATTGATCAGGAACATCATCTCTATTGGCTCCCATCCTCCAATCAAGGAATGGTACCGGCCTATACCACCAGCTATGTACCAACCTGTCAAAAAGATGATCCATGAGAGGAAGGATGCCAATATCATTAAAGGCAGCCATAGTCCATGAGCTGCATCTCTAGTCCTTGTCCGGAAGAAAGATGGTAACAGATTCTGTGTGTATTACAGAAAAATTAACAACATAACCCACAAGGATGTTTATCCTTTGCCACATATAGAAGAGTCCTTAAAGGGCTTGTCTACGGTCAGAGCTGAACCCGGACATACCCACATTTTCACCCCTCCAGCTCCTGTGATATTATGTTATGTTTTTACACTGCTAAGTGTATTTGGTGACATCAATGGCTCTGATGGGCGGACTTTAGTGCTGCCCTAGCCATTTTATAGGCTAGGGCAGTGCTAAAGCCTGTCCATCAGTGCCGGGGATGTCACAGGGCTCACTGCTGGGTGGAAGCCTCTGCCTGGCAGTCCCTGTGGGGAGCCCGGTATGTCACCTGATCTCCCTAAATTTCCTTCCATACAGGCTTGGACTTGCCCATAGGGGAACATGGGAATCCCCCGGTGGGCCCCTGAGAAAGGTGGGCCCCCAGTCCACCAGCACAGCATCTCAAATAACCTATATAAAGATAAAAAACAGGGTTTACTATACAGTTTATTTAGACGCATCAGAAGGTTAAGATGGCCTTTAGGAATAGAGACAAGCCAGCCAGTATCCTCTCTTTCCTGGGACCCACCTTATAAAGTTGTTGCAGAGACCCCCATAATCAATTATCTTGTATTTGCATGTTGCTGTACAGTTGGCCCCCAGAATTAATTTTACTGGTGGGCCATAGGCACCCCAGACCAACACTGCTTCCATATGACATTCAAAAAAGTACCAAAAGACCCAAATAGCCACTGATTGAAATGAAGACATTGAAGAAATTGCCTTCCAACTCCTGAAGAAGAAGTTGACTGAACCATCTGTACTAGGCTATCCTGATTACAGTCAGCCATTCTGTCTCTACACAGATGCAAGCAGGAAAGGTCTAGCAGAAAGACGGGTCAAGCTTCAAGCTGAAAGTCGAGTGTTAGGTGAACTGCAAACCTTCACCAGTGGAAGAATGCCAGAGAGAATACGAAGACAAAATGCATACCCAGATCTACTCAAGCTATGGAGACTGTGGAAACCGCACTTCATGCAACAAGGGCTGATGTTGAGAAAAACCCTAGATCTCATTATCAGTGATTGACTGCATCAAATTGTGGTACCTCGCAGAGATGACAGAATTGTCCTAGATATGTACCACAACACTTTGGTGTACAGAAAACAGAAGCCACCAATTTTCTAAGATTCTATTGGATTAGAATGAAAGGAGACATTGAAAACTGGTGTCAAGAATGTTCTACTTGTGCCATTGGAAGAGGTGAGAAACATGATTAGAGAGCTTCTCTACATCCTATTGTGAGCCGTACACCTCTGGAGATAGTGGCCATAGACCATGTCAAGTTGGAACCAAGCCGCTCAGGGTATACCTATGGCATGACCATAATTGATCATTACACCAAATTTGTAGTTGCTGTACCTGTGAAAGATCTAACAGTCAAAACAGCTGCAGTTGCATTTTTGAAGAACTTTGTGTTGCCTTACAGATGCCCTGAGAAGATCTTAACTGACCAGGGATCTGCCTTTGAGTCCCACTTCTTTCAAGAACTATGCTCACTCCACAGCTGTCAAAAGATCAGAATAACAGCTTATCATCCTCAAGGTAATGAACTTTGTGAAAAGATGAATCAAACTCTCATTGAGATGCTGAGAGCTGTACCACCTGACCAAAGAACTGATTGGATGACTTTGCTACCGGAGCTGGTGTACCTCTATAAGAACACCATCCATTGTTCTAACGGTACACACTATACTACTTTATGTTTGGCCGTCAACCTCACCTTAGACGTATCAGTTCCAGATGCCATCACCCCTTTACCACAGACAGATTGGGTGAGTGAACATCAAAGATGCCTAGCTGATGCTCAAGAGATTGTTCAAATCTTCATGGCAAATGCATGTCAGAAACAACAAAGAGACTATGACCAATCTGCCAAAGCAGAGCCTTTCAAAATTGGTGACCATGTAGGTCTGAAAAATAATCATCGTAACAGCAAACTGGATCAAATGGGAAAGAGAGCCATATACAGTATCATCATGTGATTCTTCTATATAATTACGTCACACACATGGGAGCTTATTAACCATTTAAGCACTGGGCACTTTTATGCACCTCTTTTTTACCTGGTTTAATTAGATCTTATGGTGATATATGAAATAATGCACGTTACACTGGAATTATGTATGATCAAGATTATGGAATCATGTTTATGACTATATTTACACTGACTTTGTACCAAACTTTGTGGCTTTTCTGCTTTTTCTTTTCTTTTTTCTGCTGTAGATAGGGTTCCCAGCCCCGTAATCATAAAATCATAAATCACAGCAAATTGGTTTCTTTCATTGGTATTTATTTTCAATGGGTATGCGGCAAAAAAATTATTTTGTGCGAACGTTTTCGGCCGTGTCTAGCCTTCGTCAGGCACTGTGCCGCTGGAGGTAAACAGGGGAAGATGCTGATGAATGTATGGGGGCCTATGGCCGCCGAGATGTATAGGTACATGTGACATGACAGCGGCACAGTGCCTGACGAAGGCCAGACACGGACGAAAACGTTCGCACAAAATAATTTTTTTGCCGCATATCCATTGAAAATAAATACCAATGAAAGAAACCAATTTGCTGTGATTTATGATTTTATTATATTTACACTGAATCATGTATATTGATTATTAATTGTTTAATCATGTATCTCAATTATCCAATCATGTATTATAATTTATTTATGGGTATTTAAGTATGCACATGAGATCATTCTATTGCTTGACAATGGCCTCATTGAGCTGGGCTGAAATGTTGTGACTGGGGAAATAAACGGGTCTGACACCCTTCACTACATTGGCGCGCTGCCTCATCATTTGTCTTTCTGGATACTATTTACTGATTGTTTGCCTGGAATTCCAGAGGATTTGCACCCATCTACACTGCTGCTGTTCTGCTTTTTATCTTTGTTTGTTGTATCATATAAGACTGTACAGCTAGCACCTGTTATCAGCTATCACATATTTTCAATTATGGGACCCCCCGCCGTTTTCACCTACAGTAAATCGAATTAGAAAAGGATACTACAGGGACTGGGGAGCAACCCTATTTATCTATCCATCCCCACTGTTACTGACCTAAAGAAGAAATTTGAATCGGATGCAAAATTGTTTCCATGGAATTGCATTTAATGACCTTGGGTGAATATTATAAACAGCATAGAATTCCAAGAGGGATTAGGTCATATTTAAAGCCTAATTTATTTCCTGCAGATTTCCAACAATTATGCCTTTGATGTTATCTTGTTAAATTTGGAATATCTACAACATGAATTGATTAAAATACAACAGACATACTTTAACTGATGATAAACTTAAGGAATTGTTAACTAAAGATGACTGGGATACATATTTAATAAACTGTACTACTTTCCTTAACAAGTTCAAAAAAGAACAAGAAATCACTAAGCGACGAAAATGGCTGAGGGATGCTAACGATTATGCAAGGAGCAATGTCTATACATGGCAGGATAAACAGTAGAAAA
The DNA here is from genome assembly GCF_905171765.1 of Bufo bufo. NCBI lineage: Eukaryota > Metazoa > Chordata > Amphibia > Anura > Bufonidae > Bufo > Bufo bufo. Next base: position 37,552,161 of record NC_053397.1, on the reverse strand, counting down.
AACGTCCATCTACACAAAGCCCTCCAACATCTAAAAGGTAATTTGGTGATACGCAACCAAGACCAGGTACATCCCATGAATCACAATCTACAGCAAAGATGTCTCAATCATCAGCTTTTTTAGACCAGGGCACACCACCAACAGTTCCAGACGAGGCAGAAGGAGACAACATAAGTGGAGGAAATCAAAGGGAACAACGGTCTCTAAAGAACAGGACTCTACGCAAAAAAACACCAGAACAGTTACAACAATAAATACCAACTTTAATACAACTGTGGCAAATATATCTTTATTTACTCTTACTAATGCACAAGTGAGGGTACTTGAGAATAGGGCTGTCCTATTGTCCTTCTACTGGGACCAATTGATTCCAATTGGAAATAGATTTACAAAGGTTATTTCAGAGTATTAAATAAAAATTGTGGTTTTCTGAACAACAACATTATACTGATGATACTATTGCTATGTCTGATGTTAGGTCTGAACTCACTCTTAAATAGATGAATTTTAATCTGAAGAGTGACTTCACCCTACAAGTTAATTCATCAGTACTGGACACTTTCATTAAAGCTGTCACTCTTTACATTGAATCTAGTGTAACATCTATTAAACATCCGAATATGTCCACTGCTGATCTAGAAGCGATTACTGAATTGTGTAACAACAAGGATGTAACTATTAAGCCAGCAGATAAAGGCGGTGCTGTGGTTGTAAAGAATACTTCTTGGTATATGACAGAAATTGAAAGACACTTAGGTGATGTTAATGTATATAAACGCTTATTGCATGACTCTAAATTTGATATAATCAGGTCAATAAAACTTAAGTTGGAAGCTGCCAAACTAGGTGGAATTATAGATGCAGATCTTTATAGTTTCTTATTGATCACACATCAGAAAACACCTTTATTATATATTCTATCTAAAATGTCATTGACTAACCCACCAGGGCGTCCTATTGTTTCTGGCAGAGGATCCATCTTTTGAAACATTGCTATTTTTCTAGACAAACTATTGCGCAATTATGCAGTCAGCACTAAGTCGAATATTAGAGACACAGGAGATTTTTTATGCCAACATCACATTACCCTCACATTGTATATTGGCTTCTTTTGATTTTACCAGTTTGTATACCTCAATTGACCACAGTAGAGGTATTGCTGTGGTGTGGAGATGTTTGGATTCTAGCCACTACACGATGGAATGCAAAGAGTTCATCATTGAGCTACTCAATCTTGTTTTGCGTCACAATCATTTTGCTTTCAGGGACCATTTTTATTTGCAGTTACGTGGGACAGCCATGGGGTCTAACGTAGTGCCCACGTATGCAAATATATTTATGGCAACTATTGAGGTCTATGTGTCCCACCACTTCAGCCATGTGCTGGGGTGGTGGCGATACATGGGCAATATTTTTTTAAATCTGGACCAGTGATGAATCTGCGTTATATGACTTTCACCACTTTTTGAATCAGATTGACCCTGAGATCAGTTTTACACTGACATTTTCATCCGAACAAGTTTAATTCCTCGATACAACAGTACATGTTATAGACAATTCCTTGAGTACTGATTTATACACCAAATCCACTGATTGCAACAATTTATTGAGATATGAAGGCTGTCATCCTAGATCAACAGTCAATGCTTTACCTTTTAGCCAGTTTCTGAGGATCAAGCGTATCGTACAGGACTCCCATAAGCTGCCCATTAGATATCAAGAGATGTTACAAAAATTTAGACAGAGAGGTTATCCCTCTAAGATCATACATAAACATTTATCCAAAGCTGTGGCCGATGAGCACTGTGTGATAAAACAGGATAAAACTCCCCCTCCACATGTCCCCTTTGTGTCGACCTTTTCAGAGCAGAGCAATCAGATTAGTAACATCATCAGAAAACACTGGCCAATTCTAACCAGTAATTTAAAACATATCAAAGAATTGACTATACCTCCACTAATGTCATATCGCCGTCCACCCAAGGACAAACTGGTAAAGGGAGATTTACCCATAAGAGGATCTGTTCAAACTTACATCAGAACAAAAAGGGAGGGATGCTATCCCTGCTTAAGCTGCATCAACTGCTCATATATGCTGAAGGGTGATTCTTTCACCCATCCCATATTGGAAACACGCCATGATATCCGCCATTTTTTTTACTTGTGACAGCACGTATGTTATTTATCTACTTCAGTGCCCATGTGGTCTACTCTATGTTGGAGAGACCACTTGGGACCTGAAGACTAGAATAAATTAACATAGATACACAATACAACAAAAAAGAACAGATCTACCAGTCCCTAAGCATTTAGTTGAATTAGGGCATAAATAAAAAGATCTTAAGTTCAGAATCTTGAATCATGTTCCACCCCTTAAAAGAGGTGGAGATAGGGAGTTGGTACGTAAACAAAAAGAACTACAGTGGATTTATCGGTTACAAACTTTGAGACCTATGGGTCTCAATACAGAATTTAAATGGGGCCTTTTTGGGTAGAACTATCTGTTGCCACGGTACTGTTGTGGTAGAATCTCCTCATTCTGATATACTGTAGGTTGTTATGAATGATGTTATTTAGCTGAGATATCATATATACAGTATATGCATTGTGGTTTTTGCAATATTAATTTTTTTATTTTTTCTCTTTGTATACAGACAATTATTACCTTTGTCTTTTCATCACCACTACATCATGTGGGTATCAGTTCAGGACTTTTACATTGGATTCTACCTCTATTAATGGAAATCTGACCACAATAGGACCACCATTGGGAACATCATCTCCAGGCACATGGATTTTTGACTAATATATTGTCTATTATGTTGCGCTTTTATTTGTTGAAATGGTGGGTTTTCACGGTCTCTAACGTGACAGGTGTCAGAAGATCCAAGAGACTGGCTGCACGTGATGTGATCTGACAGCCTCTTTTGGTTTCACTTGTTTCAGAGTTGTTGCTGGTAATGACCACACCTTTAGTCTTAGGTGTAGCCTAGTGGTCATTCCAACTCCCCTATTTAATATGGCTTCACCCATCATGCTATGCGGTTGATAGCTTCAGCTTGGTATTGGAAGTGCTGGTGTGTGGTCCTCTTCTGAGTTCCTGCTCGTCCATTTACTTCAGAAGTTAAGTGTTACTCCCCTTTTATATTTAGTTGTTTCCCCTCTGTCTTTGGTTACTAGGCCTCAGGGAGATGCTGGTTATTTCATATGGGAAGGAACAGGTCGTCTCAAGCCCTGACACTATTCCAGGGCAATTCAGGGTTTCCAGGGTCATAGGTTCCAGTGTATGAACATTCTTACCCTCAAGGTCTGTTCATACAGATAGGAGTCAGGGCTAGGATTAGGGTTTCTATAGGTGGTGTCCGTTTTGCTTTCCCTAGCTTTGAGGCCTAGTTCCATTTCCCTTCCCTCCTCTTGTCGGTGTGGTGTTCCCTCCCACATCACTAACGTGACATGGGTCTAATGTAATAATAGTATCGTGACTCTGGGTACTCATTCACATTTACTTTATTTGGTGGTGTCTGGGATCAAGAACTTGACCCCATGTGGTGTGACATGAGCCTGTGCCCATGAGGTCAGGTGTGACAGACCACGCCACTGAAACTGGCGGATCACTCTGCCCATTTCCCATGTCCGCCTTTACTTTGCACAAGGGTAGGGTCGAGGCCTATGACTATGGTCAGTCCCTCCCTCTAATCATTTTGCTTCTGACCCCTCAACATTTAAGTGCTTTATTTCTAGATAGGGAGTCTCTCCCCAAGTTTTGTTTATAAACCTTGTGCCTTGAAATTTTTTAATACAAATCACTATATATAATACCTATTGTTTTAATATTATTTCCCTCTAAAGTGCATCCTATTTTGGTCTTATTTATGTCAAATATAATATGTACACAGACCAGTCACGTGACAGTGCCGGTCAGGTTACCTCCCGCTCTCTCCCCTTCTCCCCTGGGCAGTGCCACGAGTTCTCTGGAGCGCTCACGTGTTTACATGCTGACACTCCGCAATCACGTGGGGCACGCCCTGGCGAGTGCGAGCGGAAGCGGCATGTTCACTTGTACATGCTCACTGTGAAGCTGGGGATGCTATCCCGCCCACTGATTCCACCAACGATGTAGCAGGTGTTTATGATTAGTTTCTAACAATATAGCTGTTGCTATCTGTGATTCTTCTATACAATTACACCACACACATGGGAGCTTATTAACCGTTTAAGCACTGGGCACTTTTATGCACCTCTTTTTTACCTGGTTTAATTAGATCTTAAGGTGATATATGAAATAGTGCACATGTTACACTGGAATTATGTATGATCAAGATTATGGAATCATTTTTATGACTATATTTACACTGAATCCTGTATAGTAATTAATTATTAATTGTTTAATCATGTATCTCAATTGTCCAATCATGTATTATAATTTATTTGTGGGTATTTAAGTATGCACATGGCATCATTCTATTGCTTGACAAAGGCCTCATTGAGCTGGGCTGAAACATTGCGACTGTGGAAATAAACAGGTCTGACATAGAAACATAGAACCATAGAAACATAGAATGTGTCGGCAGATAAGAACCATTTGGCCCATCTAGTCTGCCCAATATACTGAATACTATGGATAGCCCCTGGCCCTATCTTATATGAAGGATGGCCTTATGCCTATCCCATGCATGCTTAAACTCCTCCACTGTATTTGCAGCTGCCACTTCTGCAGGAAGGTTATTCCATGCATCCACTACTCTCTCAGTAAAGTAATACTTCCTGATATTACTTTTAAACCTTTGCCCCTCTAAGTTAAAACTATGTCCTCTTGTAGCAGTTTTTCTTCTTTTAAATATTCTTTGCTCTTTTACCTTGTTGATTCCCTTTATGTATTTAAAAGTTTCTATCATATCCCCTCTGTCTCGTCTTTCTTCCAAGCTATACATGTTAAGGTCCTTTAATCTTTCCTGGTAAGTTTTATCCTGCAATCCATGTACCAGTTTAGTAGCTCTTCTCTGAACTCTCTCCAAAGTATCAATATCCTTCTGGAGATATGGTCTCCAGTACTGAGCACAATACTCCAAATGAGGTCTCACTAGTGCTCTGTAGAGTGGCATGAGCGCCCCCCTCTGTCTACTGGTAATGCCTCTCCCTATACACCCAAGCATTCTGTTAGCATTTCCTGCTGCTCTATGACATTGTCTGCCTACCTTTAAGTCTTCTGAAATAATGACCCCTAAATCCCTTTCCTCAGATACTGAGGTTAGGACTGTATCACTGATTTTATATTCTGCTCTTGGGTTTTTACGTCCCAGGTGCATTATCTTGCACTTATCAACATTACATTTTAGTTGCCAGATTTTTGACCATTCCTCTAGTTTTCCTAAGTCCTTTTCCATTTGGTGTATTCCTCCAGGAACATCAATCCTGTTACAAATCTTTGTGTCATCAGCAAAAAGACACACCTTACCATTGAGGCCTTCTGCAATTTCGCTGATAAAGATATTAAACAATATGGGTCCCAGAACAGATCCCTGAGGTACCCCACTGGTAACAAGACCTTGGTCTGAATATACTCCATTGACTACAACCCTCTGTTGCCTGTCCCTCAGCCACTGCCTAATCCATTCAGCAATATGGGAGTCCAAGCCCAATGACTGCACTTTATTGATAAGCCTTCTATGTGGGACAGTATCAAAAGCCTTACTAAAGTCTAGATAAGTGATGTCTACTGCACTTCCTCCATCTATTATTTTAGTCACCCAATCAAAAAAATCAATAAGATTAGTTTGACATGATCTCCCTGAAGTAAACCCATGCTGTTTTTCATCTGACACCCTTCATTACATTGGAGTGCTGCCTCATCATTTGTCTTTCTGGATACTATTTACTGATTGTTTGCCTGGAATCCCAGAGGATTTGCACCCATCTACACTGCTGCTGTGCTGCTGTTTCTCTTTGTTTGCAGTATCATCACAGCTATCCCCTATCCTGGGACAGATGTCTATGAAATCACCAAAGAAAACAGAGCGTCTCAAGTAGTGCATCGCAACCGTCTCAAATTATACCTAAAAGAGACTATTCAGGAAGAAATTCCAATCACTGAGCAACCATCTCGGGAACAAAAGTTGTCTGCTCCTGTGCAACCACTGATGGCCATAGGGAAACAATTATTGGACACAGAGCCTCTGCATTGGTTTCTTATGTCATTGCTAAACTTCCTCGTTCCTGTTGGAAATACTCTAGCTCCACATCAACCAGAAGTGCCATCCTATGAGGAGTCCTCTGAGGATCAAGAGGAACCAAGTTGTCCAGAGTCGACACCTGAGGATGAGGAAGACCGGCAGCCAGTCCAAAGATCCAACCCGACTTGCTGCTATTTTAATTGTTTGGTGGCTACCACCAACCTTGCTTTAAAGACTATGTACACCTTTGGGGGCATTTTTTTAAATTTATTATTATTATTGCACTGTACTCATTTTGATCAAAATTTTTTTTTTTTAATTGGCCTTTATTAAAATATGGAATCTTTTTTTTCCTGTACAGAGCTGAGATGCTCTAGTAGTACCCTTTGTATTTTCTGTCTTTTGCATCAGACCAGGAGCAGACAGACTCCTTATCTCTACTCTCTGACTTTATAAATACTCATTATAGCTCAGGTCTTATCTTACTGATAAGAATGTGGCTTAAATAAGTGTTTGTAACCTCTTAGTAGTTTAGAGATAAGGTTTATTAGATAACCAGCACAAAGTGAAAGTGAAAGTACGAGTCACACAGTTAGAAAAACAGTTAACCCTTTGTGACAGAACAGCTCAATATTTTTAATAAAGGCCAATAAAAAATATGATGTATAGCCAAAAATGAGTAAAATGCAATGATAAAAAAATTGCCTCCAAAGGTGTAGATAGCCTTTAACCCCTTAAGGACACAGCCTTTTTTCACCTGACCAGTGTCACTTTAAGTGCTAATAACTTTAAAACGCTTTGACTTATCCAGGCCATTCTGAGATAGTTTTTTCGTCACATATTGTACTTCATGACACTGGTAAAATAAAGTCAAAAAAATTATTTTTTTTGCACAAAAAAATACCTAATTTACCAATTTTTTTTAAAAATTAGCAATTTTCAAAGTTTCAGTTTCTCTACTTCTGTAATACATAGTAATACCCCCAAAAATTGTGATGACTTTACATTCCCCATATGTCTACTTCATGTTTGAATTATTTTTGGAATGATATTCTATTTTTTGGGGATGTTACAAGGCTTAGAAGTTTAGAAGCAAATCTTGAAATTTTTCAGAAATTTACAAAAACTCAATTTTTAGGGACCAGTTCAGGTCTCAAGTCACTTTGTGAGGCTTACATAATAGAAACCACCCAAAAATGACCCCATCTAAGAAACTACACCCCTCAAGGTATTCAAAACTGATTTTACATACGTCGTTAACCCTTTAGGTGTTGCACAAGAGTTATTGGCAAATGGCGATGAAATTTGAGAATTTAATTTCTTTGCCTAATTTTCCATTTTAACCAATTTTTTCACTAACAAAGCAAGGGTTAACAGCAAAACAAGACTGTATCTTTATTGCCCTGACTCTGCTGTTTACAGAAACACCCCATATGTGGCCGTAAACTACTGTACGGGGCGTAGAGTGAAAGGTGCGCCGTATGGTTTTTGGAGGGCTGATTTTGCTGGACTGTTTTTTTGACACCATGTCCCATTTGAAGCCCCCCTGATGCACCCCTAGAGTAGAAACTCCATAAAAGTGACCCCATCTAAGAAACTAGACCCCTCAAGGTATTCAAAACTGATTATACAAACTTTGTTAACCCTTTAGGTGTTGCACAAGATTTAATGGAAAATAGAGATACAATTTCAAAATTTCACTTTTTCGGCAGATTTTCCATTTTAATATTTCTTTTCCAGTTACAAAGCAAGGGTTAACAGCCAAACGAAACTCATTATTTATGGCCCTGATTCTGTCGTTTACAGAAACACCCCATATAAGGTCGTAAACCACTGTACGGGCACACAGCAGGGCGCAGAAGGAAAGGAATGCCATACGGTTTTTGGAAGGCAGGTTTTGCTGGAATGTTTTTTTTTACACCATGTCCCATTTGAAGCCCCCCTGATGCACCCCTACAGTAGAAACTCCAAAAAAGTGACCCCATTTTAGAAACTACGGGATAGGTTGGCAGTTTTGTTGGTACTAGTTTAGGGTACATATGATTTTTGGTTGCTCTATATTACACTTTTTGTGCGGCAAGGTAACAAGAAATAGCTTTTTTGGCACCTTTTTTTTGTTATTTACAACATTCATCTGATAGGTTAGATCATGTGGTAATTTTATAGAGCAGGTTGTCACGGACGCGGCGATACCTAATATGTATACAATTTTTTTTATTTATGTACGTTTTACACAATGATTTCATTTTAAAAAAAAAATAATGTTTTAGTGTCTCAGTCTAAGAGCCATAGTTTTTTCAGTTTTTGGGCGATTATCTTAAGTAGGGTCTCATTTTTTGCGGGATGAGATGATGGTTTTATTGGCATCTATTTTGGGGTGCATATGACTTTTTGATTGCTTGCTATTACACTTTTTGTGACGTGAGATGACAAAAAATTGCTTTTTTTACACCGTTTTTATTTTAATTTTTTTACGGTGGTCACTTGAGGGGTTAGATCATGTGATATTTTTATAGAGCCGGTCGATACGGACGCAGCGATACCTAATATGTATACTTTTTTTTATTTATGTAAGTTTTACACAATGATTTCAGTTTTGAAACAAAAAAAAATCATGTTTTAGTGTTTCCATAGTCTAAGAGCCATAGTTTTTTCAGTTTTTGGGCGATTATCTTGGGTAGGGTATGATTTTTGCGGGATGAGATGACGGTTTGATTGTTACAATTTTGGCGTACATGCGACTTTTTTGATCACTTTTATTACCTTTTTTGGGAAGGAAGGTGGGCAAAATTTCAATTTCATCATAGTTGTGTAGGGAATTTTATTTTTTTCATTTTTAATCAGTGATAAATGTGTTTTTTGATTTTTACTTTAGTTTCACTTTTATTCACTTTTTTTTGACCCAGACCCACTTGGTTCTTGAAGATCCAGTGGGTCTGATGTCTGTATAATACAGTACAGTATAATATATATTGTTCTGTACTGTATTTTAAACTTTGTCTGAACAGATCTATGCCTTTTAGCACAGATCTGTTCAGCACCATGGACAGCAGGATGCCTGAGACGGCGTCCTGTTGCCATGGGAACCTTCCCCGTCTGCTCAGTACTGGCCAGAACTGCGCAGACGGGGAAGGGTAAGGTGGGGATCTGTCGGGGGGCTGTCTGGGGGCTCTCTCCCTCTCCATCGGGGGGCTGCAAAGGCACAGCAGCCCCCCGATGGGAGAGGGAGGGAGCTCCCTGAGCTGTTAACCTTTTCCATACAGCGGTCCGTACGGACCGCTGTATGGAAAGGGTTAAACGGCTGACATCGCAGCACAGATGTCAGCCGTTTATACCAGGGTGCCAGCAATGTGCTGGCACCCTGGTATACCCACTAGACGCCAACGATTATTCAAGGGGAGGCGGGCGGGGGATCGCGATCCTGCCTGCCGCACCGCCCGAAACCCTCCCCCTGCACCTCCCACCGGGCTAAAATCACTCAGGGGTGCAGGGGGGGGGGATACAGATCTATTTTAGAAATATTAAAGTTTCAGAAAATGCAGAAATCGCAGCAAACCGCAGGTCTGAATTGACCTGCGGTTTGCCGCGATCGCCGACATGGGGGGGGGGGGGGTCACGGGACCCCCCCGCGCATTTAGCCTAGGTGCCTGCTCAATGATTTGAGCAGGCACCGGGTTCCGATCACTGCCGGCCGGGCGGCAGTGATCGGAACAACACGCCCTGTGTCCTTAAGTACCAGGGCACAAGGGTGTACCTGTACGCCCTATGTCCTTAAGAGGTTCAGGACTCTCTAAAGACTACTTTACCTTGTTTGCAACGTTCAAGTCATGTGCCCAGAGATGGACTTTAATGTATCTAAGCCCTCCGTGATGTTCTGCAACCATCTGGCTTTGTGCCCAGGGAACGGACTCATGCCCTTTGAGCCTCCTAAGATGTTCCAGGTTGCCGTTGTTTACATTATAATGGACTGTCCTGGAGAGATGACTATGGCCCTTGCCACCCATGCTTCTACATATATTTATGTTTGACTGCTCCTGATATATTTGTGCCTAACCAAATTTATTTGCAGTAAGGAAGAAGACAGAATAGAAGAATAAAATATGGTACCGTATATATGCATGCATGCTATCTCTGTCTTCCAGGTGACACATCTTCGTGGCAAGAGTGCGCCGGGGATGGCTTCACTTTAAAGTAGGGGGATATGCAGTGTCCTGAAATACATTGCAAAGCACTGAAAGTGTTAATATTATTGTATTTCATGTATTATGTGCATGTACTACAAATCCCATAAGATTGTATAGGGAGTGAGAGGTGCCATGAGGCTAGTCAGGGCTGGCTCCACCCTTCCAGTCTAGGAGGAAGATTCTGGAGTTAATGGCAGACTGCTAAGGAGTGAACACCTCAGAGCAGCAAGCAGCAGCTCCTGTAGGGAGATCCCATTCCCCTAAAGCCTACAAGAACTTATGTGCCGGCCCTCAGAATGGAAAAGACCTACAGAAGGCTTAGCCGACAGAAAAAGATTGTGATAATCGTCGCTAATCTGGCTACAGCCTCCTTTGCATGTGGTGGAAACACTGTAAGTGGGGGTGCATCTAGCCTTTTTGCTGCCTGAGGCGAAAACTGAAACGGCACCCCTCCCACCCATGCCAATTCCTAAACCTAACCCAGCCCTACTGTTGTAGACATACTTGGAAAACATTAAATACCTCGCTACAAAACATACAGGGTAATAAAATGCCACATACCTTTTATATCCAGTGACATCTCCTCTGATGTAGATGTTCTCTTTCTTCATCTTCTCCATTCAGACAAGATGATCCACTATGACTATTTCTTTCAGCCATCTCTTGTCTCTGCAGTTTGACAACTACTTTTCCATCCTCCTCCCCACCTTCTAAACACCCCATTCTGCCACCTCTACTGCCTACCTCTGTCCACTGTGCTTCCCAACTATGCTGCAGAAACAGATAATCCCCCTGAAAATACCATTGCCACACAGATAGTGCCCCCTTCAATAATTATTGGCACACAGTGCCCTAAAGTCCAATTTAAAATGGTACATGATGAGGGACGCTGAGACAGACATCATTCACACCTCCTTGCATTCACACAACGTTTCGGGAGAACACCTTACTCATGCGTGCAGATATAAATACCTCACCTCCCTCTCTACCTGCACGCATGAGTAAGGGGACATCTTCTCCCGAAACGTTGTGTGGAGGGGAGGAGGTGTAAACGATGTCTGTTTCAGCGTCCCTCATGATCTACCATTTTATACTGGAATTAATTAAAGAAATAAAAAGAAACAAAAGGTTTTGTACCAGCAACTTGTGAGTATGACGTCTGTTGCTCACTCACATGCCAGTACAAAAATGCTCCCTTGCAATATGCGCTAAGTACAAAAAATGCCCCCTTATATGCCAGTATAACGTGTGTCAGTACAAAAAACGACCCCCTTTTAGTGCCCCCAGTACAATGAATGCCACAGTGGCCCCCTTATAATGTGTGCTAGTAAAAAAATGCTCCTTTTTACAGCTGCATTGTCCCTATAGCGCTTTCTCCAATTACAAAGTAATGATCCCCACTCCATTGTGGCCCGACACCATGCTGCCAAATAAAAATAATAAACTCAAATACTTACCTCCATTCTGCTGTCATCGATGCAGTGCAAGACACAGGCCTCTTCTAGTCTGTGCACTGAGCTGTATGAAACCCGCCTCAGACAGCGTGATAATGATGACACCGGCCTCTGATAGGCTGCAGGAACTATGACTAAAGCCGGAACTATGACTAAAGCCGACTAATGTTGACCGGCTTCAGTAAAGTACTGTGGATTTATTATACCAACACTGGTCTCATCATTATACCACAATACATTTGCATCGCAAGGTGCTGGCATCACGCCGAAAATGTGCAGGTCTTACGTAAACCCTATCCATAAATAGGCGATCCCGTGCTGTATGGGGTGTTCCTCGGAAGGGGGGAGGCGGGCAGAGTCTATTTGTTTCGGATTTACCAACTGCAAAGTTGGTAAGCATGAAATTGCATATAAAAATATACAGTGTGAGGTAGAAGAAGCTTTCATAAGAGAAAATTTGTGTCGAATGGTGGACCTATACAACAGACAAAACAACTGCTTTGTGTCCGAGCCCTAAAAAGAATGTAACGTTCTATCTGGCTGCAAATAATGAAGAAAATGAAGACGTGGAATGCCTGCAGGATGCGGTGTCTTTAATCTCTGCAGCCCAAGCTGCCAAAACAAACCTGCATAATATTATTTCATTAAATCTTCTTTTAGTTTCCAAAGTCACATGAACGATTTTTTCATATAGTAAACATTGCGTGCAAATATTAAGCAATGTGCACACAGTGAAATGTCACATCCAAATTTTAATTTTGCCACTGGTAACACACAGTACTTTTCAAATAGCAATAGGAAAATTATTGCAAATTCACCTGGAATTCTTAAGAACTGATTACCTTATTTCTAGCCTTATAATAAGCACTGGCCCATAAGACGCACCTAGGTTTTAGAGGAGGGCAAAAAGAAAAAAATATTTTTCATTAGACCTCAAGTCAGACAGGCAATCAGACCGCTAATGTTAATCAGGCCTCAGCTGACAGTCCCAATCAGACCCCCAATGTTAATAAGACCCCAATCAGACCTCAGCCCAGACCTCAATGTAGCAGAAATAAAAAAATTTGTCCCCAATTGCTATTCTTACTATGAGCGCAGCTGGTCTCCGGCGTAGTGAGTCCAATTCAAACCAAGGTCCAATTAATAATAATAGAGACCGCATCGCTCCAGAGAGATACAGATCCGACCAAATTGTGGTAGATGGACAACTGTCTCGATATAGTCAATCACTGTTATGTCAAGCGTGGACTCCACAATGACTCTCGTCTGCACCTCCTATACTAGAAAGGACAGAATAGTCAAGAATAGTGACGTACTGCTATCACTTGATACTAAACCAGCATTTATTGTACTTACAAGATTCCATAAAACATGAGCATATAAAATTCAAAACCGGTCTCCCGTCACTAGCCCGACCCGGGTTTCGCCTCCGCTTCGTCAGGCATATGCACCACCTTTCAGGGGTTTGTCTCTTATGCCTTCTCAGGAGTAACTCCTCCCTCTATTTGCATAATATTCCTTTAATACTTTCATTATAATTCATTTCATGCCTACACAATTGCATATCCATATCTAATTCATATTAAAAAAAAATCACTAAATTCTATGTACAGGTAGAAGCAAACATTTAAATTTCCTCAAACTATCCAAATTACCGAATTCTCTTTCCTCAATCACATGGGGTATAAACACCAATTAAAATCCACATCCACATGCTAAAGCGATGCTTATTACCCAGCCAACCACAAATTAGCCCTGTATTTTCTTTCTTAAATCAACATGATCACATGTCATCTATCCACAAATGGGCTCCCACTATCACTTCTCATTCACATACACTCACCTAAAGAATTATTAGGAACACCATACTAATACGGTGTTGGACCCCCTTTTGCCTTAATTCTACGTGGCATTAATTCAACAAGGTGCTGATAGCATTCTTTAGAAATGTTGGCCCATATTGATAGGATAGCATCTTGCAGTTGATGGAGATTTGAGGGATGCACATCTAGGGCACGAAGCTCCCGTTCCACCACATCCCAAAGATGCTCTATTGGGTTGAGATGTGGTGACTGTGGGGGCCATTTTAGTACAGTAAACTCATTGTCATGTTCAAGAAACCAATTTGAAATGATTCGAGCTTTGTGACATGGTGCATTATCCTTCTGGAAGTAGCCCTCAGATGATGGATACATGTTCTCATTCTGTTTAAGCCAAATTCGGACTCTACCATTTGAATGTCTCAACAGAAATCGAGACTCATCAGACCAGGCAACATTTTTCCAGTCTTGAACAGTCTAATTTTGGTGAGCTTGTGCAAATTGTAGCCTCTTTTTCCTATTTGTAGTGGAGATGAGTGGTACCCGGTGGGGTCTTCTGCTGTTGTAGCCCATCCGCCTCAAGGTTGTGTGTGTTGTGGCTTCACAAATGCTTTGCTGCAGACCTCGGTTGTAACGAGTGGTTATTTCAGTCAACGTTGCTCTTCTATCAGCTTGAATCAGTCGGCCCATTCTCCTCTGACCTCTAGCATCCACAAGGCATTTTTGCCCACAGGACTGCCGCATACTGGATGTTTTTCCCTTTTCACACCATTCTTTGTAAACCCTAGAAATGGTTGTGCGTGAAAATCCCAGTAACTAATCAGATTGTGAAATACTCAGACCGGCCCGTCTGGCACCAACAACCATGCCACGCTCAAAATTGCTTAAATCACCTTTCTTTCCCATTCTGACATTCAGTTTAGAGTTCAGGAGATTGTCTTGACCAGGAGAACACCCCTAAATGCATTGAAGCAACTGCCATGTGATTGGTTGACTAGATAATTGCATTAATGAGAAATAGAACAGGTGTTCCTAATAATTCTTTAGGTGAGTGTAGATCAAATCCTGTGCTTAATCAGCAGTTAAGGTTTGGGAGTGACTCTAATAGTCTAGCTGCTTTTTTGCAACTAGAGTATGCACCAGATTTTTGTGTCTCCCTATAACAACAGTTAAGGTTTGGGAGTGGGAGTATACACTCACTTTTTATATCAATTAGATCAGACATGCTTTTATGTCGAACTCTATGTTCAGACCCCCAGGTTGTAACGTTCCTAGCTTGTATATCCACTCCACTCCTCGGCGATTGATATTGATGATAGGATCTTCTCCTCGCCATTTGTTATGCACTCGCTTCAAGCCCATAAAAGTCAAACCTGTTGTATTTTTATTATGCACCTTTTTGAAATGTAGGGACACACTATGTGTTTCTAATCCTTTTTTAATATTTTGAATATGTTCCTGTACTCTGGTCTTTTCTCATTGTTCGTCCCACATACTGGAGTCCACAGGGGCACTCCAGCATTTAGACTACTCCAGAGTTTTCACACATAAGCTCCTCCTCTACTTTATATGCTATCCTATAGTCCTAGATGAAACCTCCCTACATTTAGGTCGCCTTGTATTTGGCGTACGTTTTTTGCATGGTAAACAAAAAACGCATCATGTGAACAGATGTTTTTTACTTTATCTTTCTTTGTAGGTAAGAAAATATGCACAAGGTGATCTTTCATGTTGGGGGCCTTTCTAAAGATAAAATCTGGTTTGGCTGGGAGTATTAGGGAGGGAAGAACAGAAAGAAAAGTACAAAACACCACAAAAAAGAAAGTAGGAGAAAGAAGGAAAAAGAAGAAAACAGCAGCCACAAATCCAAGAAAATGAAGGGGAAGTAAAAGGTATATATAATTTGAGCTCCTATTAATTAATACAACATGAAAAATTTGTATTGAATAAAGGGTTAAAATATGCCCCTACCAAAAAACTGAATAAGGCCATTGGCTATATTGGGGAAGATTCATTGATGACGTGCTGCTGTTCTGGGAAGGAGAAAAACAAGAATTTATAGAATTTGTAAATAGACTGAACAACAATGACATAGGTATGTATTTTACTTTTGAAATCCACGCAAATGAAATTAGCTTTTTTGTATTTTAAAATGCAGAAAGATGGAGATGGGCACATTCTGACGGATATTTTCCGCAAGCCGACCTCGATGAATAGTTTCCTCCACTGGACAAGTTGTCACCCGACAGCATAAAAAAATGGAATACCGCTTGGGCAATATTTAAGAGCTAGGAGGAACTGTACCACGGAGGGGGGTTTTAAAAGAGAGGCAGATGATCTATTTAAACGCTTTAGGGCTAGAGGCTACCCACGGAAAACTTTGAAAAAGGCCTTCAACCGAGCAAAGAGTCAGAAGAGAGAGGATCTCCTAGTACAAAAAATCAACTGGAGGAGGGGGCGTTTTTTTAAAAGGAGGATGCGGCTACTACCAGCAAGTAGACGCCCTACTTGCTGGTAGTGAAGTAATTAGCATATTTTAAAAGCTTGATTTTTTATGAAACGAAGCCACAGAACAAGGTAAGAACCCTATATAGGGAATAGTCATACAATAAGGATTTTAATATGCCCAAAAATGAAAAATGAGTTTTGGGGGGTGACAGAAGCTCTTTAAGATCCAACAATGTAAAATAAGATTTTTTGCCATTTTTCAAGTGGTCTTAAACTTTTGATCAGGACTTTATCACCATATCCCAGTGTAACCTACAGAAGAGGACAAAACCTTAAGGACAATTTAGTTAACAGCTTCCTCCCTAAAATGCAATCGAATCATAATGAATCTTGGTTAAAAGAAAAAATTACGGAGTCTTGTGGGAATTGTACTGTATGCAAATACTTACCCAAGATTGAGAAATTCAAAAATCGGGTGGATGGGCGTGAATACATCATCAGAGATTTTTTTCAATTGTCAAAGTAGTGGGATAGTATATGTGGCATCCTGTACCTGTCCGAAACTATATGTGAGGAAAACGGTGCAGGAACTAAGAAGAAGAATATTAGGACATATCAGTGCCATAAATACAGAAAAGGATACTTCCCTCTACAGACATATTGCATATGCCCACAATAATGACTTACAAGTAGGGTTTAGCGAACCCGAACTGTAAAGTTCGGGTTCGTACCAAACTTTAGGATTTTTGGACGCCGAACCCGAACATTTCAGTAAAAGTTTGGGTTCGGTGTTCGGCGCTTTCTTGGCGCTTTTTGAAAGGCTGCAGAGCAGACAATCAACAAGTGGTTAACTGGCTGACCTTAGAAGCCATCACAGCCATGCCTACTAATGGCATGCCTGTGATTGGCCAGTTTAGCATGTGACCCAGCCTCTATATAAGCTGGAGTCACGTAGCGCTGCACGTCACTCTGCTGTGTTTAGTGTAGGGAGAGGTTGCTGCTGGTGATTTCAGGGAGAGAATAGGAGAGAGTCTTTGCTTAAAATCTGAATCTAACTCAGCGATCTACATACATTGTGTTTTGTGGGTGCAGGGATCAATTTTTTTTTTTCTGCCCTGAGCCCATTGACCGAGAAAAGATGACTTTAATAAGTCAGTTAGGTGGGCGGCGGCGGTGGCCATTGTATGCAAGCTCAGTGCACCAGCACTGCATCTGAGCTTTTGCGAAATTGAAAATCCCAATTTTTTGGGCAATATACAACATCTGGATTAATCGGTGTGCAATTTAAGCTAGAAGTACAGGCATCATTTTCTGGGGTTTTAAAAACACACTTTTTTGCCATAAAAAACTATCTTCCTGTTTTGCAAGTGTTAAATTCAAGTTTAAAATATACAGCTTTCATATTCTGTTACCAAAAAAACACTTTTTGGGCAATATACAACATCTGGATTAGTCAGTGTGCAATTTAAGCTAGAAGTACAGCCATCATTTTCTGGGGTTTTAAAAACACAATTTGTTTGCCAAAAAACACTATTTTCCTGATCTGCAAGTGTTAAATTCAAGTTTAATATATACAGCTTTCATATTCTGTTACCAAAAAAACACTTTTTTGGCAATATACAACATCTGGTTTAGTCAGTGTGCAATTTAAGCTAGAAGTACAGCCATCATTTTCTGGCGTTTTAAAAACACAATTTGTTTGCCAAAAAACACTATTTTCCTGATCTGCAAGTGTTAAATTCAAGTTTAATATATACAGCTTTCATATTCTGTTACCAAAAAAACACTTTTTTGGCAATATACAACATCTGGATTAGTCAGTGTGCAATTTAAGCTAGAAGTACAGCCATCATTTTCTGGCGTTTTAAAAACACACATTTTTGCCAAAAACCACTATTTTCATGCCTTGCAGCATCAGCACGTGTGAAATTACAGGCTTATATACTGCTGTCAAATTCAGTTGTTTAACAAACACTCGTTTGGGCAAAAAAAAATTAGTTGGCAGCCTTTGATGCATGTCATTGTGAGATACACCCTTAATACATTTGAGTTAGATTCAGAGATTTGAAATACCGCCATTTGGTGCACCAATCTTTAATTCAGGCCTACTGTGGGTCAGGCCGTGTGAGATACACCCTGTATATACAGGGCTTATATTCTTTCATTAATAAAACACCCTTTTTGGGTCAAAATACACAATATTTCAGGCCTTGCAGCATAAGCACGTTTGAAATTCTTGGGTTATATACTGCTGCCATATTGAGTTATTAAACAAACACCCGTTTGGGCAAAAAAAGTTTATTTGGCAGCCTTTGCTGCAGATGTCATTGTGAGATACACCCTTAATACATTTGGGTTCGATTCAGATATTTGAAATACCGCCATTTGGTGCACCAATATTTAATTCAGGCCTACTGTGGGTCAGGCCGTGTGAGATACACCTTGTATATACAGGGCTTATATTCTTTCATTAATAAAACACCCTTTTTGGGTCAAAATACACAATATTTCAGGCCTTGCAGCATAAGAACGTTTGAAATTCCTGGGTTTTATACTGCTGCATATTGAGTTATTAAACAAACACCCGTTTGGGCAAAAAAAGTTTATTTGGCAGCCTTTTCTGCAGATGTCATTGTGAGATACACCCTTAATACATTTGGGTTAGATTCAGAGATTCGAAATACAGCCGGGGGGACCGTAGGAATGTGGCCTGTCTGTTTTGGAAAAGTAAGGAAGTAACACCTTCCAGGAAGACTGTTGTGGAGCTTTTCCTGCAGATGGGTTTTGAGGCGAAAGACATCTATGCCCTCATCCATCCCTACGGGAGCAAGTTCTTTGACGTCAGCTTTGTCCGGCCAGAGGGGCTTGAGCTCTTCTTGTCCAGATATGAGCTGACAAAGAGCACCCCGGATTGGCAGGATTTTTCCGTCCAGGCCATCACCCGCCAGAACAAGGTGAAGAAAGTGACTTTGTTAACGTGTAATGAGTCTCTTTCTAGTGTAGATATAGCGACCTTTATAGGGAGGGATCGGATAATGTTTTTTTACCAGGGGCAGCCAAAGGTCTGCCACAGGTGCGGCAACCCCACACACTTCAGTGCACAGTGTAAGACCCAGAGGTCCGTGAGGTGTGGGGGGAGTGACCATCTTGCTGCAACCTGTCGGAAGATTAGGTATAACCTGTGTGGAGACCTGGGTCACCCGTTTAGTCGCTGTCCGCTTGCCTTTGCCAACCAGACTCAGGGACAGGCTCAGAACCAGGCAGGTACTAGCCGCAAGGCTGGGCCTGCAGTTGGTGAAGAGTCTGCTGCCGGGACTGGGGAGGCTGGTGAGGGGACAAGTGCCGGGGATCCCAAAGGCGGATAGCAGTTTGGCGCATGTCCTTCCACCAACGAGGATTGCAGGGCACTTCTCTTTCCTCCTGTTGCTTCCTCCTCCTACTCCGCTTCCTCATCCGGTCAGCGTAACACCTTTACCACCAACTGCAGCACAGCCAGGGGTAAACGACAGCAGGCAGTTTTAAAACGTATCTGTTTGGGGGACAAACCCCACACCACTCAGGAGCTGTGGATGGGCATGGAACAACAGACCGATGAGTTGTTGGTGCCAGTGAGCCTCAAGCCCGGCCTGGTGGTATGCGATAATGGGCGAAATCTCGTAGCAGCTCTCGGCCTAGCCGGTTTGACGCACATCCCTTGCCTGGCGCATGTGCTGAATTTAGTGGTGCAGAGGTTCCCGAAAAATTACCGTAATATGTCAGAGCTGCTGCAGGAAGTGCAGGCCGTCTGTGCACGCTTTCGGCGTTCACACCCTGCTGCTGCTCGCCTGTCAGCGCTGCAGTGTAACTTCGGCCTTCCCGCTCACCGCCTCATATGCAACATGCCCACAAGGTGGAACTCCACCTTGCACATGCTGGCCAGACTGTGCGAGCAGCAGCAGGCGATAGTGGAGTTTCAGCTGCAGCACGCACGGGTGAGACGCTCTGCGAAACAGCACCACTTCACTACCAATGAGTGGGCCTCCATGAGAGACCTGTGTGCCTTGTTGCACTGTTTCGAGTACTCCACCAACATGGCCAGTGCCGATGACGCCATTCTCAGCATTACTATCCTACTTCTATGCCTCCTTGAAAAAACGCTTCGGGCGATGATGAAAGAGGATGTCGCACAGGAGGAGGAGGAAGAGGGATCATTTACAAGGGTTTCAGGCCAGTCATTCACAAGTGGCTCCGAGGGTGGGTTCCTGCACCAACATTCACCAGGTACACAATTGTCCAGCCAGGGCACAGTTCTGAAGGATGACGAGGTGGAGGATGAGGAGATGGAGGAGGAGGAACCGTGTTCATAGCAGGGTGGCACCCAAACCAGGTCATGGCCATCACTGGTGTGTGGCTTCGGGGGATACAGAGGACACAGACGATACACCTCACACAGAGGACAGCTTATCGTTGCCTCTGGGCAGCCTGGCACACATGAGCAATTACATGCTGCAGTGTCTCCGCAACAACTGCTGAGTTAGCCACATTCTAACTTGTGCTGATTACTGGGTGGCCACGCTGCTGGATCCCCATTACAAGGACAACGTACCGTCCTTAATTCCGTCACTGGAGCGTGATCGTAAGATGCGCGAGTACAAGCGCACGCTGGTAGACGCGCTGCTGGTGGCATTCCCACCTGACAGCGGGGTCACAGTGGAAGCACAAGGTGAAGGCAGAGGAGAAGAAAGAGGTCGCCAATGCAGCTGGGGCACCGCCAGCACCTCAGAAGGCAGGGATAGCATGGCCGAAATGTGGAAAAGCTTTGTCAGCACGCCATAACAACCAGCACCACCAGCTGATATGAAACGTCTTAGCAGGAGGTAGCATTTCAGCAACAGTGTGGAGCAGTATGTGTGCACACGCCTACACGTACTGAATGATGGGTCTGCCCCCTTCAACTTCTGGGTCTCAAAATTGGGCACACGGCCTGAGCTTTCCCTTTACGCCTTGGAGGTGCTGGCCTGCCCTGCAGCCAGTGTATTGTCTAAACGTGTGTTTAGCACGGCAGGGGGCGTTATCACAGACAAGTGCAGCCGCCTGTCCACAGCCAATGTGGACAAGCTCACGTTCATTAAAATCAACCAGGCATGGATCCCACAGGACTTGTCTGTACCTTGTGCAGAATAGACATGTATACCGGCCTCACCCAACCATTGTTATACTCCAGTGCACTTTCTCATTGTTGTATTTTTGATATTTCCCACTGTTTTGGGGTGTACCCTAATTTAAACAAAAAAATATTATAATAAAAAATTAAAAACAAAAACCAGTGTTGGCTACCTCCTCCTCCACCGACGCTTACACCTACACCGCTACGTCCACCGCCTCGTCAATCTCCTACTCCATATGGACCTCCACCTCCTGGAGGTGCTCAGTCAGAAATTAGCTCAGTCAGTGAAAAAAGGCGATAAGACATTCTTCAGATACATAAATAAAAAAAGGAAACTAAAACAAGGAATTATCAAATTAAAAACAAAAGAAGGAAGGTATATGGAAGAAGATAAAGAACTAGCTGACTGCCTCAATGAATACTTCTGTTCTGTTTTTACAAAGGAAAATGAAGGAAAAGGACCTCAGTTAGGAAGGAAGACTAATGAATCTTTTGATGCATGTGTCTTTACAGAGGAAGAGGTTCTAAGTCAGCTGTCTAAAAGTAATACAAATAAGTCACAGGGGTCTGATGGGATACACCCGATTTGTTGTAGGAATAATTGAGGTACACAAAGTTGCAGAACTTCTTTTTACTGAACAGTTCAACTATTTACAGGTTTCAGTTAATTCCACATGTACAATGTTGATCACAGGCAGGCTTCACATAAGTGGCAGGCAAAGTCTTTGCAAGATACTCAGAGGGAATAACACTTACAGATCAGGCTGTATTTTCCTCAGATCCTGTCTGGCTTTCTCCAAGGCCCGTATGCCCTATAGCTGGCTTTATCCTTGGGTATGGAAACCTTCGTCTGGTGTAAATCTTCTTGCTGTAAATATCCTTCTGCCCTTCAGCTTTCTACTTAGCTGGGTAAAAGTGGCTCTGCACTGTACTTTCCAAGATGCTAGATATCTTCAGGAGGCAACTTCTTCTCCTGGGTGCAAGCTATGAGCCTGGGCTATCTAGCTGCATGTCAGAAGCTTGACCTCAGCTCCTGCCTGGCTGAAGTGAATCTTGGCTTCTAAAACACTCCCCTTCCCTGGACTAGACCTGACTATATATACTAGGGGGTTCCCTAGCTCCCTCTACTGCCTAGGACGAGGAACTACACCCCTAACAGGCCTGTACACAGGAGATTATATGAAAATACACATTGCAATGCAATATAAAATACCATGACCATGTTCCACAGGAGGTGGAGAACAACGTGACCCAATTGACCCTTGTGTAGTGCCCACCCTTACGTAGTGGGACACTACACATATGATTTTTAATTGCTCTATATTACATTTTTTGTCAGGCAAGGTAACCAAAAAATTTATGTTTTGGCACCGTTTTTATTTTTTATTTTTACAGCGTTTACCTAAGGGATTAGGTCATGTGACTTTTTCATCGTTACGGACGTAGCAATACCTAATATGTCAACTTTTTCATATTTATTTAAGTTTTACACAATAATAGAATTTTTGAAACCGAAATAATGATATTTTAGTGTATCCATAGTCTGAGAGCCATAGCTTTTTTACCTTTTGACCGATTCTCTTAGGTAGGGTCTCATTTTTTGCAGGATGAGGTGACGGTCTGATTGGTACTAATTTGGGGGGCATACACATTTTTGATCACTTGCTTTTGCAATATTTATGATGTAATGTGACAAAAATGTTTTTTTTTTTGTTTTTTTTTTACGGTGTTCACCTGAGGGGTTAGGTCATGTGATATTTTTATAGTGCTGGTTGTTACGGACGTGCCGATACCTAATATGTATATATTTTTTTATGTACCGTATTTCACTTTAGCACAATAATAGCAGTTTTGAAACATGTTCTGAGAGCTATAGTTTTTTTATTTTTTGGGCGATTGTCTTAGGTAAGGGCTTATTTTTTGCGGGATGAGGTGATGGTTTAATTGATACCATTTTGTGGGACATACGCCTTTTTGATCGCTTAGTGTTGCACTTTTTGTAATGTAAGTGTTTTTTACATTTTTTTACGGTGTTTATCGGACAGGGTGGATCATATGATATATTTATAGAGCCTGTCATTACAGACGCAGCGATACCTAATATGTGTAGGTTTGGGTTTTTTTTCAGTTTTTTTATTATAAAATGTGGGGAAAGGGGCGTTTTTTTTTTTTTCATTTTTACTTTATTAATTTCATTACTTTATTAATTTTATTAAAAACACTTTTTTTTTACTTTTTTTTCTTTACTTTATTTACGATGTTTACTTTTGGGGATCTGATCCCCTCTGCAATGCATTACAATGCATCTGTATTGTATTGCATTGCCTGTTAGGCCTCTTTCACACGAGCGTGTCCGGATAAGGTCCAGATGCGTTGCGGCAAACCCACGCGAGTAGGTACCCATTTGCAGTCAGTTTTGACTGTGATTGCGTTCCGTTGTTCAGTTTTTATTGTGCGGGTGCAATGCGTTTTGCACGCGCGTGATAAAAAACTGAATGTGGTACCCAGACCCGAACTTCTTCACAGAAGTTCAGGTTTGGGTTCAAGGTTGTGTAGATTGTATTATTTTCCCTTATAACATGCTTATAAGGGAAAATAATAGCATTCTGAATACAGAATGCATAGTACAATAGGGCTGGAGGGGTTAAAAAAAAATTGGTGAGAGCCAATGTGGACAAGCCTACGTTCATTAAAATTAACCAGGCAGGGATCCCACAGGACTTGTCCGTACCTTGTGCAGAATAGACATGTATACTGGCCTCACCCAGCCATTGTTGTGCTCCAGCACACTTTCCCTTTGTTTTCTTTTTTATATTTCCCAATATTTTGGGGGCTACCCAAATTTTAACAAAAAAAAACAAAACAAAAAAATTAAAACCAAAAACCAGTGTTGGCTACCTCCTCATCCTCCACCGCTGCTTTCACCTACACCGCCACATCCACCGCCTCCTCAACCTCCTACTCCACATGGACCTCCTCCTCCTAGATCAAGAGTATTATTATTATTTTTTACGTATTTTATGTTATTTTAAGTCATTTCCCTATCCACATTTGTTTGCAGAGCACTTGCCATGCCACATTTTGCTGCCATTTGCAGCCCTCTAGCCCTTTCCATGACTTTTATAGAGCCATTTTAGTGCTCAAAATTTCGGGTCCCCATTGATGTCAATGGGGTTTGGGTTCGGGGTCGAGTTCGGGTCCCGAACTCGAACTTTTTTGTAAAGTTCGGCCGAACCCGTCAAACCCGAACATCCAGGTGTCCGCTCAACTCTACGAAACACACCATCCTCCATCTCTTGCAAGCGGCCAATACGTCCCCGGGCAGCTGGGTCTTCCTGCCAGTGCTCCGGAGTGGGCACTGGGACCAGTGGCTTGGACAACAAACTCACCCCCGTAGCAAAGGGCCTTTAGAGGACTGCATGGTGGTAAACTCTACCTGCTCTCCCTTGTATAAGCTATGGCGGGTCTGAGACAGATACGGCCTTTTCACTGAACGTCTATTGACAAAAAGTTCCGTCCCCGACCGGTCATCCTAGATGAGCCCTGTACCTCGTTAAATGTTAAACCACAGCACGGTTCCGGTCTGCCTCTCCAGCACTGGGTCGTGGGGCATAAAACGATCCAGTGTTCAGAGGACCCAGTCCTCAATAGTCTTCCGGTAATCCCAGGCACTTGTTGTATGAACCGTCACTTTCCAGTGGACCACTGGGTTAAGATCATCACCATCCATGTTCTTTCTGGGCGGCTCACTTTTTCTGGGCGGCGGAGTGGGATCTCCAGCCGCCTCCACTGCACCAGCATGGGGAAAGCGGGTTTCTCCATCCCCGGACCTTGGACAATCTGCACCATTCTGATCTCCTCCACTGTTCCTTGAGTTCCAGGAGGTCATCTCATTCGTCCATGGCTCCCCAATTGGGTATCGGGAGAGCCTTCCCGCTTGGCTGCTCGTTCACCATCTTGTCTCTCTCTTCACTCTATGTCCTCACAGGCGAAGAAGGTGGAGTCGGAGGGTTGGAGTTTCCAATTCCCCTTTGCACACTGTAGTATCGCTCCCTGTAGGCAGGGCTAGAGTTTCCCGCTTTAGAGAGGGAGGTCCTGGATTTTCCCGCTCTATCTGGGCATGAAGAAGCTTCGCCATTACAGGCAAAAATCGCTGATTAACCCTTCCGACACCGGCGCTCAGTGTTTTGCGCTCCGCAGTAAATGCATCAAAGTAATTTTTAAAGGCAGTTTTGTAAATCCAATAGGCTATAAAGTTCATAGGCACACAGATTGGTACTGTCCGAATCCTGTTCATGATGCCAAATGATGCAGCCGACATAGACATGAGCCAGGGGTCCCTTTAAGATGGAATATGTTTTTGTCGTGACACCAGTTGCATTTCAGCAACGAGGGATGGAGTCCCCCTAAGTAGATGGTGGTAGTGGAACCGAGGTGTAGGAATGCCAGAGTGGTGTAAGGGTTGCCTATAATGTCCCTTTAGAGGTGGCTGCAGGGCCGGCGCCACCCATAAGCAGAGTAGGCCACCGCGTAGAGTCCGAATCCCAAGCAGTTGCACCCGGCAGCCGCCTGCGCCACGCCCCCTACTTGTGATCCATCTGACATCTCCTTGACTCCTTCTGTTCCTGTACTTGCTGGCCGCGTGGGCATGAGTTTGTTCAATCACTTCGGGCAGAGCGGGCGGCATGCAGCTGACACACAGCTACGAGACCCTGGTGTATTTAAATCTCTTTAGAAAAGTTTCTCCTGGGATTCGAGCTCACGACCTGTCACATCAGAGGTAAGGCATTTACCCACACAGCTATGAAAGTTATTAAAAAAGTATATATAAGCCTTCTACTGCAGGTAACTTTGATACCTAGTGTACATTCATACACATGACAGTTGCCCCAACACACCCAGCTCTGCTACATCCATACACAGTGTACTGGGACAGCTGTCATGTGTATGGATGTACACTAGGTATCAATCAAAGTTACCTGCAGTAGAAGTCTTATATATATATATATATATATATATATATATATATTTTTTTTTTTATGTAACTGGCTATACAGCTTTCAAAGCTGTGTGGGTAAATTCCTTGCCTCTGATGTGAAAGGTTGTGAGTTTAAATCCCAGGAGGAACTTTTCTATGGATGTACACTAGGTATCAAAGTTATCTACAGTAGAAGTCTTATTTTAATTTTTTTTAAGTTACTGCCTATACAGATTTTATAGCTGTGTGGGTAAATTCCTTGCCTCTGATGTGAAAGGTTGTGAGTTTAAATCCCAGGAGGAACTTTTCTATGGATGTACACTAGGTATCAAAGTTATCTACAGTAGAAGTCTTATTTTAATTTTTTTTAAGTTACTGCCTATACAGATTTTATAGCTGTGTGGGTAAATGCCTTGCCTCTAATGTGAAAGGTTGTGAGTTTAAATCCCAGGAGGAACTTTTCTATGGATGTACACTAGGTATCAAAGTTATCTACAGTAGAAGTCTTATTTTAATTTTTTTTAAGTTACTGCCTATACAGATTTTATAGCTGTGTGGGTAAATGCCTTGCCTCTGATGTGAAAGGTCGTGAGTTCGAATCCCAGCACAAACTTTTCTATGGATGTACACTAGGTATCAAAGTTATCTACAGTAGAAGTCTTGTATTTTTTTTTTAAGTTACTGGCTATACAGATTTCATAGCTGTGTGGGTAAATGCCTTGCCTCTAATGTGAAAGGTCGTGAGTTCAAATCCCAGCACAAACTTTTCTATAGATGTACAGTCGTGGCCAAAAGTTTTGAGAATGACACAAATATTAGTTTTCACAAAGTTTGCTGCTAAACTTCTTTTAGATCTTTGTTTCAGTTGTTTCTGTGATGCAGTGAAATATAATTACACGCACTTAATACGTTTCAAAGGCTTTTATCGACAATTACATGACATTTATGCAAAGAGTCAGTATTTGCAGTGTTGGCCCTTCTTTTTCAGGACCTCTGCAATTCGACTGGGCATGCTCTGAATCAACTTCTAGGCCAATTCCTGACTGATAGCAACCCATTCTTTCATAATCACTTCTTGAAGTTTGTCAGAATTAGTGGGTTTTTGTTTGTCCACCCGCCTCTTGAGGATTGACCGCAAGTTCTCAATGGGATTAAGATCTGGGGAGTTTCCAGGCCATGGACCCAAAATGTCAACGTTTTGGTCCCCGAGCCACTTAGTTATCACTTTTGCCTTACGGCACGGTGCTCCATCGTGCTGGAAAATGCATTGTTCTTCACCAAACTGTTGTTGGATTGTTGGAAGAAGTTGCTGTTGGAGGGTGTTTTGGTAACATTCTTTATTCATGGCTGTGTTTTTGGGCAAAATTGTGAGTGAGCCCACTCCCTTGGATGGGAAGCAACCCCACACATGAATGGTCTCAGGATGCTTTACTGTTGGCATGACACAGGACTGATGGTAGCGCTCACCTTTTCTTCTCCGGACAAGCCTTTTTCCAGATGCCCCAAACAATCCGAAAGAGGCTTCATCGGAGAATATGACTTTGCCCCAGTCCTCAGCAGTCCTTTCACCAAACTTTCTGCAGAAGATCAATCTGTCCCTGATGTTTTTTTTGGAGAGAAGTGGCTTCTTGCTGGCCTTCTTGACACCAGGCCATCTTCCAAAAGTCTTCGCCTCACTGTGCGTGCAGATGCGCTCACACCTGCCTGCTGCCATTCCTGAGCAAGCTCTGCACTGGTGGCACTCCGATCCCGCAGCTGAATCCTCTTTAGGAGACAATCCTGGCGCTTGCTGGACTTTCTTGGACGTCCTGAAGCCTTCTTAACAAGAATTGAACCTCTTTCCTTGAAGTTCTTGATGATCCTATAAATTGTTGATTGAGGTGCAATCTTAGTAGCCACAATATCCTTGCCTGTGAAGCCATTTTTATACAACGCAATGATGGCTGCACGCGTTTCTTTGCAGGTCACCATGGTTAGCAATGGAAGAACAATGATTTCAAGCATCACCCTCCTTTTAACATGTCAAGTCTGCCATTTGAACTCAATCAGCCTGACATAATGATCTCCAGCCTTGTGCTCGTTAACATTCTCACCTGAGTTAACAAGACGATTACTGAAATGATCTCAGCAGGTCCTTTAATGACAGCAATGAAATGCAGTGGAAAGGTTTTTTGGGGATTAAGTTAATTTTTATGGCAAAGAAGGACTATGCAATTCATCTGATCACTCTTCATAACATTCTGGAGTATATGCAAATTGCTATTATAAAAAATTAAGCAGCAACTTTTCCAATTTCCAATATTTATGTAATTCTCAAAACTTTTGGCCATGACTGTACACTAGGTATCAAAGTTATCTACAGTAGAAGTCTTATATATTTTTTTTTAAGTAACTGGCACAGGATACACGACCATAGTTAAATGTTGCATGCAATAGGTGGCTGAAAAAGGGGCGGGTAAAAGGGTGTGGTCAATGGGCGGAGTCAAGGGGGCGGCAAAATTAGCTTTTGCCTAGGGTGGCAAAAATCCTTGCACCAGCCTTGGGTGGCTGTGTATGTGTCACGGTGTTCCTACCTGAATATCCTGGAACCCCAGGCGTTGTCGTTCGGAGCAGTGCAAATAGGAGGAAGAGTTGAGGGATTTGTAGATTAAATGGAGTCTAGACTTGTATTAAAGTTGATAACAGCTTTACTTGAATAAACTTTCATCAGGGAACAATATTCCAACTTTATCTTGGTTATCAGCAGGTTTTGGCATAAATTCTGGCAGGCAAACACATTCGGCTCTGCTATATCTCAAACTCTCTTTAGCTCTGCTGTGCTAACTGAATTAAATAGGGACTTTTCCTTTCTGCTGTAGGCTGCAACTTAGCTTTCTGTCGTCTGACGCTATTTCTCTCTTGATCTGTATCTTTGTATCTTTAGCTTTATCTTTCTCTTTGTCTTTGTCCAGGGAATCTTTATCTCTGTCTTTATTCAAAGGATCTTCAC
The DNA here is from genome assembly GCF_905171765.1 of Bufo bufo. Lineage (NCBI taxonomy): Eukaryota > Metazoa > Chordata > Amphibia > Anura > Bufonidae > Bufo > Bufo bufo. The sequence goes on along the minus strand of NC_053397.1, from coordinate 37,522,972 downwards.
TCCTGACTGTGGGGGCAGTCAGCTTTGGCCTCTGGGCCCAGCAGAGCAGAAAAGCTCTGCTGGCTGGAACACAACCTTCCAGGGAGTACTCTCAACTAACTCTAACTAACACCTCCCTAGAAAGGGCTAGAATCGATAGAAAGTTCCACTCTAGGAAAGCTAGCTCTGCCATTGTTGCCGCCATCTGCTGGTAAACCAAGCACATTACACTTAAACAGTCATTTGCAAGGAAATATAAATATACATTGTGCAGGACATGGAATTAAATACACATGATGACATAAAGGCAACCAAACAAGTTAGTAGAGGGGTGTAAAAGGTAGTTATGCCTCTCTGGGTCGTTACACATACAAACTTAAAGTGTGGCCCGCAACTGTCCGAGTTTGCCATGTGCATGCTTTCCTGCCCGGCCTGTAGTGTGGTATCAGAAAGGGTGTACAGTGCGGCGGGGTGCATAGTTACCTCTTAAAGAACTCGCCTTTCCTTCAAAAATGTTGAGAGACTAACCTTCATAAAGATGAATCAGGAGTGGAACAACCAGGATTTCCAGACACTGATGCCTGATGCAATATAAAGGAATATTGTGCAAAATAAAGTGAGAGCAGCGCATCGTAGGACCATATGATGCATATGGAAAAACGCTAATGGAGGGCTAATAATTGGGTTGCACTGGGAGAGAAACTCCTAAGATAGTAATGAATCAATTGGTAGTTGGTGCAGCCAAATTCCCCCTTCAAGACACTCAGTGCCAGGTAGGTAAATGTTGAGGTAATAGTATATGTCATTTCTAAGAGTAGCCCCAAGGTGTCATTGGAGTCCTGTGGAAACATATTAATAAAATGTTACAGGACTGTTTCTACTCATTTAGACCATAGGATAGGTCATCAATATTAAAAGCCTGGACAACCCCTTTAAGTAAAATGTGTCAATGTTTGGCAAGAATGGCGCATACATTTTGGTGGGAGTTAGAAAACGTGGTGATAAAATTGTGTTTTGGGGCATGTTGAGTGTCTTGGCTAGTCTTGGGGCAAGATATTAAACATTCGGCCTGGCTCAGAGCATGGCTACGTGCTAGTGCACCCTTGACCAGTTTTTAGGGTAGCCTTTCTCTAAAACTTCTGTTCTAATTTATTTGATTGTATTATAAAGGCAGAGTCCATAGTACAGTTCCTCCTGGTACATTTAAATTGGCTGTAGGGGACGTAGTTCAGCCATTTCTTGTAATGCAGATGTTTGTGTTGCCTAATCATAGCTCACAAAGTGAACCGTTTCTCCTCCACCACTTACGGCACCACCTTCCCCATCAGATTTCACCTTAACTGTAAAACAGACCATGTAATATATCTCGTACAGTGCTCCTGTGGACTGCAATACATCCGTAAGGCCTCTTTCACACAACCCTTTATTTGGTAAATATTTGATCAGTATTTGTAAGCCAAAAGCAGGAGTGGGTTTAAAACACAGAGAGATGCAAATATTTCCATTACATTTTATCTCTGTTTTGAATCCACTCCTGTTTTTGGCTTACAAATATTGATTAAATACTGACAAAATACTGATCGTGTAAAAAAGGCCAATGGCCTCTTTCACACGGTCAGTATTTTGCATTAGTATTTGATCAGTATTTGTAAGCCAAAAGCAGGAGTTGGTCCAAAACACAGAAGAGATGCAAATATTTCCATTACATTTTGTCTCTGTTTTGGACCCACTGCTGGTTTTGGCTTAGAATTACTGATCAAATAATCAAATACTGACCTTCTGAAAGCCACATTTTTTATTTTTTTTAGTTTTCCGTTCTTCTGACTGATCAGAAGAACGGAAAAATAAACATTGATGTGAACACAGCCTTACTGTCACTGCTGCTGCCCCCCCTCCCCACTCTGTCATGGGGCCACTATTGTCACTGTTACTGCCACTGCTTCAGTTGCCACCCTTCACACTCTGTCATGGGGCCAAGCACGGTAAATCTACAGCTAACAGAAGGGATTAAAAAGCATGTGTTTGGACTGCCACAACATGCATTAACAGAACAGTTTCTTTCTCCACTACTTTATTGGCGCTGCCTCCATAACTTTATTTTGTTCCACTAAGGAACCGTATGGACACAGCTCCTGCAGGAGCGCCCATGGGTTTTTGGATTTATTGAAGGGTGCTGTATGCTTTTCTTTTTGTTTAACAGGTGGGATTAGCTATGAATTTTGGTGCAGACTGTTACTGCCACTGCTGCTGACTACTTGAATCTTGGTGCACTGCACAGGGATGTAGACAGTGATAAATTACACCTATAATACTGACGGCACAGTACCTACAGAATGGGATTAACTATGTGGGTGCACTAGAACATAATGCACACAGAAATACACTCTCCCTGCGCTCTCCCGTCAGTTTATCTCCCAGCTTTTGAAAAAAGGAAGAGGGACACTATGTGCGGTGCACCGTGGGAAATTTTTTCCACACTAGGCCATGCCTCTAACTCCGTCCAAAACATAACTAAACACCTAATCCCACCCAGTCCCCTAAGTGCCCCCACATAGCAATTATTACCACTTTATGCCACCACACAGTAGTTATGCCAGCATTGTGCCCCCTTCACAAATTATGCCCAGATATCTGCCCCCTCACAGTAGCGATGCCCAGATATGTGCCCCCTCACAGTAGCAATGCCCAGATATGTGCCCCTTCACA